>NC_134403.1:238920477-239185477 GCF_038048845.1 Mixophyes fleayi
GGCGCTTGACTTGCACCACAAATATGAGTCCTATAAGGGAGACATAAAATCAGTTTTGCATCTTCTGTTTAGCACAATAGATGTTATTATGACTGTTAATTGGACCATCAAAATCTTGATATACAGCCACAGTTTATGGAAAGCTGACTTTTCCTTTTGGTTGATACTTGAAAACAACATCACGGTGGGATTGACAACAGACATCTTTGTGGCTATACGCTGCTGTAGGTTTCTAGGACAGCCATTCACACCCTCCGTGACAGCTAATTAATATTATTGTGTGTATATATATATATATATATCATACTTGCCAACTCTCCCGGAATGTCCGGGAGACTCCCGCATTTTGCGAGAGTCTCCCGGACTCCCGGGCGAGTGTGGCAATCTCCCGAATTCTGCCCACTTCACTAGGAAGTGCCCACTTCCTAGTGAAGTGGGCAGAATTAGATCCCAAACGCCGCGATTCCCGATGAATCGCGGCGTTTAGCCCCGCCCCCCGCTGTCAAATGACGCAATTTGCGTCATGACGTCACAGGGGGCGGGGCCGAAATGACGCGATTTTGGCCGCCCCGCCCCCTCACGCCCCCCTCCACTGGCTGGCTCCCGGAAGAGAGCTGAAGAAAGTAGGTAAGTATGATATATATATATAGCACCAATCATAGTACACTGTGATGTACAGAGGATATCCTGTAATTCACATAGTCTGTGCCACATTGGAATTTACTAATATACACCCACACAACTGTAGTTGATATTTATTTGATATATTGATAGATCAATATATATTGTTATAATATTTATGTACTGTATAACTATACCTATTGTAAGAATTCAGTTAGGTGTCTCAACAAAAAAACATGCATTGATTAACCCCATCATAACCAGGGTAATTTAATGTTGTGGAGGTGTGCCAATTTCACATTGAATATTTTATTATTTTCTATTATTGGGTGTAATAGGACCACATCATTTGTTAGCTGAGAATTTAACACAAATAAATAAATTATATATATATATATATATATATATATATATATATATATATATATATATATATATATATATAATTTATTTATTTTCAGCCCATTGCTCGAAATGGGGCAGTATGTGCCGTTGTGACATATATACCAGTACTTTTTCTCCCCACTTCATTTTAAGCTGCACACAAACATAGGTTATAGTACTACTGCTGCAGTTTGTGATAAGCACCAACACCTGTATGGTCCCAAGCTTAATTGGACACTCCCTCACTTAAGAGCTATGGCTCATTTAGTTTTGTGCAATGTCCTGTGATCTTATTTCTGCTCTCCTTGCAAAGTATGTGTGCATAAAGCTTGTTTCCACCTTCATGTGTACCTTTCTCACCCTATGGGGTATATTCAGTTGTAGGCAGAAATGCAGAAAATCTTGCGCTCCGCGCACTATTACCGTTATTACGGTAATAGTGCACGGAAAAAACGTTATTACGGTAGATTTCTCGCTGGATTTCAGCTCGCAGCTCCCTACCCTCCTTATGTGTGTCTTTGACTGACAAGCCTGCCAGGCTGTAAGAGAGGCACAAAGAAGAGTCTGCCTCCTCTTAATGTAATGAGGATGAGAGGTGGCCTATTAATTTAATGGTGGGTTAGGGGGCTAATTATTTAATAGTGGGTGCTGTTAATTTATTTGTAGGTTGATGGTGGGGTATTAAATTTAATAGTGGGACCTATTAATTTAAGGTGTTTTATGGGATATTTGATTTAATGCTATTATTATTATTATTATTATTATTATCGTTTATTTGTAGGGCGGCACAAGGTTTCCGCAGCGCCGCACATAGTACAAACAGTAGACTATACAGTAGACTATACAGGGTAGAACAGTACAGAACAATAAACACACAGTACCAGTACTTCAGAAACTTCGGGAGGGCAGATACAGTAGAGACGGAGCAGAAGAACAGGTATGGAGACTGGAGGGAAGAGGGCCCTGCTCATTCGAGCTTACATCCTAAGGGAGGGTAAACAAAGTCAGGCACAAAAGGGAGCCAGTGAATCAAAGGGGAGAGAGATGAGGGGTCAAGGGAGGATGAGCAGAAGAGATGAGAGGTTAAATGGATGGTTGGTAGGCCTTGAGGAACAGGTAAGTTTTAAGTGCCCGTTTGAAGGAGCACAGATTGGGAGAGAGACGGATGGAGTGAGGGAGGTCGTTCCAGTGAAGGGGGGTAGCACGGGAGGCTGGTTTGGGGCTATAAATTGAATGTGGGGCTAAGCTTAGGGAGAAGGAGGGCTATTTTTTTAAATATGAATATAAATTATTTAATGTCAATGATGGTTGAGGGAAGTTGGTATATTTATGAAATTTAAATGCTAGTAATGCTATTAGTTTATTATCAGGGTTGTTTAGGGGGAGGGAAATATGTTTATTTATTCACTGAGAATAGAATTTAATTAATTTTGGAACTGGTTGGGGGAAATAGGGTTATTTATTAAGTGTGAATACCATTAATGTTAATTAATAGTCGGGGTTGGGTGCAGGGAGGGAGGCCTAATTACTAAACGTGGAACTTGTTGTGACTTTCTATATTTCATGTACCTGTCTTTTTTTCCAAATAGGACACCAATATTCCAAGATTCGGATAACAGCAACTGAGCTTAAGACACCAGCAGTAGTGAAAGCTGCAAGAACAGGTAGGAGAGAGCAGGAGAGCCAGTGAAGAGGAGGTAAGAGTTATTTTAATTTTAGTAAAGTCATGTATGATGTATGAAGATAGGGGCATATGGGCAGAGTGGACGGATAAGGGAAAGTGGGAGGGTCAAAAGGAAGACATAAAGGACAGGTGAAGAAACACAGGAGTGGTGGGGGACACAGAGCGGGTAGCTTTGCATTATTTAATAGGTTTTTGAATATACTATATGATCAATATAAACAGTAATGGTGTACTTGGCTCCTTCCAACCACTTCTTCTACTAGTAGTTTGTCTCAGCAGAGAAGAACTTCCAGTAAAAAAAAGGTCAAGGATGTAATGTCTTGCCACTGGATTTACTTGAGACAGAATAGACCCAGGATGTCTGAGCTCTGGCGAAGTACAAAAAAACTATTGAGGGTTAAAAAGGCTTCTGTATTTTCCACATACAAATTTGATGGATCTGCCCCCTTGTGAGTCATGGCAGTAAGAGAGACGGCAATAGCAGAAAAGGCAGGGATAAATTTTCGATAATAATTAGAAAAAAAATAAGGAAGGCTTTTAAATTTAATCTAGAATTGTTTGAACAGTCAGTTTGGATTACAAAATGTAGTCTAGCAACCATTGTTGTTAGTATATGCTATAGTTTTATTGAAACTAAGTTTTAGAAGAAATGTTTATGACTTTCATGCTTCATGGTGTCGAAGTCGTATAATTGGATGAACAAAAGTATATTGGTTAATATTGTTTTACCGTGCGATCGCGATCAGTATGCCACGCTACACGTGGCATGGCGCAATCACGCGGTAAAATACGCACGTACGCCAAGTCAGTCTAAATTCTGCTGGCGTCAATGTGGTCAGATAGCAGATGTTTATCATGTCTTTTGGACATGCCCGGTGATTCAGGCGTTCTGGGGCGAGGTATCCGCTTTGATCTCGGAGGTCCTGCGAGTTTCTATCACTCTTGACCCGGGGGTAGCCCTCCTACACATATACCAGCCTGTGATCCCTAGCTATAAGCGCTATCTATTGGGACACATACTAATAGCCGCTAGAGCAGCAATAGCTCAGAACTGGAAGTCCCCTACTCCCCCCAGCATCACTAAGGTCGTGTCTAAAATCCAGTATAGTTTTGAGATGGAGACAACAGATGTGCCCTATACGTCATCCGCCTCTAATCCAATTTTCAAATGGTTTAGCTGGCACGAATATGTCACAGAGGGCTCCGGTAGAGCATGGGTAGCCTCAAATCTTTCACCCACTCCCTCTCCAGCAACCCTCATAGAGGAACCCCAGCTTAATGAATAGATTCTGCCTGTGTGTTATTTGAGCTACCTAGGTTTTAATGTGTCCCCATTTGGTGTACTACAAGAAAGACCAATGTGTATATCTTATTTCTGCTGTTCAAAGTAATGTGCATGTTATAAGATCGCTGTTTCAATTGAGTGCTTCCCCCCCTCCTGTGTGGGGGTTCCCCCCCCCCTTTCTTCCCTTTTGTTCGTTCCTTCAATTGTACTTGTCACCCTTTCTTTTTTCTGTACCCCATTTAATTTTGAAAAACTCAATAAAAATTTATTGAAGTTAAAAAAAAAAAAAATACGCACGTACACTCTCCCACTATAACATTTAGTTATTTATATAATTCATATTTATATTGGTTCCATTCCACAGTAATTTATGAGCAGATAGTATTAGTTTATTATTAGTTTATATATTATGATTATATGTACACTTTAGTGTTATTAGTGTTATTTGTGGTTCAGGTTGCAGGAAATGTGTCATTTTAATCCCCTATTCATCAGCAGTTGTCCGGTTCATTCGCCGAAGAGATCGCACATTGCATACTCTAGTTATTGATGTTAGAGAATAAATGATCACATTGATACCAACTGTAAAATGCTAATAGACTAGTTGAAACTGGAGTCGTGGCGGGAAAGTCAGAGCACAACCCCTATGACCTGCAACACTCTGGACCTTCCTGATACCTGGACCAATAGAAGCAAGCCACACCATCTGCATTGTTTTCACTGTAACACTGAGTGTATATAATACAGCTCTAACTGGTACAAGTCAGTCATTTCTCTGACCACAGTATTCTGGAGTGAAGTACTGTACGCTGGTACCAGTGGGAGCGCAGCTAGCGCAAGCGAGCGCAGCGGTATGTATGTATCTTTTGGTATTGGCTGTACTGTATTATAATTATGTATTGAACTGCTAAATTTTTCATCTGCTAAAATAAATTACTTTGTGCTTTGGAAACACAAATCGCTTATGCAATGCTTATTTAAAAACGATAGTATTACTTTAATAATGGAAATGTAACCTTTTGCCCAAGGTCATATTGTCTTGTACTAGTGATTATTTAGAAACATTGAGAGAATCTGTGTTTTCAAAACCTCATGTTTTAACGCATTGAGGTTGAGGAGGCACATTCTTTGCATAGAAGTACACGTAATTTATAGTTAACCAATCAGTGTAAATGCCAAGCTAAATGTCCCTCTGCACAAGGACGCCAAGATTATTGCTTATAATACTTATGGAGAAATGTATTATGGTTACCTTCTATGAGTTACCAGTCTAGAGGGTCCGTGATTTACGCAATCTTGAATAAACTTGATTTTTTTATTCATAAATTATCTGACTTCTTCTTTGACAACAGTTATGACAAATTTGTGGGCTTAGCTCAATCTTGAATGGCCTGGACTTTGGCCATATCTATGGTAAACCCTTGAGCAGAGATTATATACCCCAAAAAGGATACCTGAGGTATCGCAAACTCACATTTCTCAAGTTTTGCTAACAACTGGTTCTCTCAATTTCTGGAGAACTAAATGGGTAGCACTCATGCCTCACCAATGCCTTATCTGTGTGAAGTATGTTCTCCCCGTGTTTGCGTGGGTTTCCTCCGGGTGCTACGGTTCCTTCTCACACTCTAAAAACATGCTGATAGGTTAATTGGCTGCAGACAAAATTAACAATAGTGTGGTTCTTAGCCAGAAAGAACAAACCCAACCCTAGAGGAGACTTGGAGGGTCTGATAAAACCTTTGGTCAAATTCTCTGTGATGTACTCTTCTACAGCTTTGAGTTTAGGAGGAAAAAGGGTGACTAACTGACCCTGGGGTAACTTTTCCCCAGGCAGGAGGTCAATGGCACAGTCATGCTACTGCTTCTTTACAAAAAACATCAGTATAACCTTAAACACCAGGGAAAGAGATTGTATCCAGCCGTACAAGTAGGGAAAAACAGTTCTGTGCACGACTCTCCCAGCGCATTTGGCGAGTTGTGCAATCAATCAGTGGGTTGTGCCAGAACAACGAGGGGAACCTTAGAATTATTGGCTAACTGGGGGAACATTGTACATAAAAGATATGAACTCTGAGTGAAGACATCCCACCCGCAAAATAAGAGGGTTCATTTTTAATTTTGTGACATCCAGAGTGCGGGTTGCTATCTAATCCAGAAATGGAGAGTGCAGTTTCCAGTAGAAAAGTGCCTAATTTTAATTCTTGGACTATATCAAGGTCAATAAAATTACCAGCAGCTCCATTATCCACCAGGGCAGACAAATGAAAATGTCCAAGAGCAAAAGATAATTCAACAGCAATTTGAAGGGTAGTTTTCTTGCTAAATGGACCTATGGAGAGCTCGCCTTCTTTACCTAGGCCATGGAGTTTCCTGATTTAATTGGAAAATTAGTGGACTAGATGTCCTTTATTACCACAATATAAACTCAATCCAAAGTTTCGACTCAGTGGTAAGGCAGTAGGTAACAATTACATTGAATCAGGTACGTTTTTGTTTGGTTGCAGTTCTTTATAATGTCTATCAATTTTGATTGATAACTGCATCAGAACTTACGTTTCTGGCAGTGGTTTTGGAATTAATGCATCTCTAATGTGATCAGAAAGGCTCATCCTAAAGGACCACCTCTGAAACTCTGTACAGTGTTCCTTTGCAGATCTACTTGCTTGTTTGAGAGATCGAAAATGTGACTCAGCTGAGGTCACCTTGTCCGGGTCATCATAAAAAATGAGTTCACTAAAAAAAGCACTGAACTATTCCGTTGACTCAGTGTACAGCGGAACCCAGCGCTAATACTAACAGCTGCTTAATGATTTTATTTCTTAAAAACGAAAATAGTTAAAAAAGTGCAATCAATTAAATAAATTAAAGAACATTATAATCATGCTGATACTTTCACCAATGATTACATGGGAACCACATCCCTGTGGCCCTGACCCAGCTTGTACCAGACGTCTCCTCCTGTGCTCTGTCAGGCCAGTCGGACATTACCATCTCTGTCCAGTCCGCATACCTCTGTCCATTCCCTACTCCGTGTATTACCTCCCGTACCTGAGTGTACTTGTACTACTCTGAGTGCAACTTCTGGGGGCATCTGAGTACCTGTGAGCATAACCAGTCTCTACGGGAAAGGCGGCTGCTATAGGTGAAGACCTCTTCTGCTAAGTTCTACAAGTTTATGCTGCACTGGTTTCCATAACAGTTCCTGGCTGTTTCTGGGGTTTGAACCCAGCATCCAGTACCACCGCTCTGCCGCTACCGAGCAGCTCTGACCAGTGTGATAGGCCAGAGGGGATCCATCCACAGCAATCCTGATCCATAGGAAGAGGTCAGGAGTACCAGCCCAGGTACACCAGTAACGGGGTATACTCGAAGCATCAGTTACCCATAAGAAACCCGGTACTGGATGCTGGTAAAGAGTCCAGTGGTGGCAGCATTTGTAAGCCCCTCCTATTGCGGCAAGAGGGTGCATTTTGGGATAACGAAAGGGAACGGTGGCAAGTAAGCCCAGCCGGTTTCCAGCTGCAGCAGACAGGGTGGCATAGGCGGTCCATCCTGTTACTGACATCCTATGAAAAAAATATATCATCTCTTTTTGTAATATACTATCAAGTTTAGTAACTCCTGATCTACTTATGAATTATTTTTTTTTATGCTCGTTTAATCTTCCTCAACTTCTGCAATTTGAGGTGGTTGCTCTTAACAGAGCGATTACCTCTTCAGAGATCACCCAGGCAATTAAGTCCTCTAAGGAATGCAGCTTCTCCAGGCTCTGATGTACCTTAAGAGAATGTGTTTTAGTGGACACTTCTTACGTGGAATTGTTCTTCTATTTTGGGCAATGGTAATGCTTCTATCCCTTTTTCAATCTCCAATGGCACTAGACAAGGCTATCATTTGTCTCCTCTCCTCTTTGTTCTTATGATGGAGCCCTTGGCAGTATGGATACTTGTGGGGAACCCTCTTTAAAGGTTAACAGGATTGGTATACATGTACTTTTAATGCCTGTTAGGCTTGTAAGACCATGTTGCTGTCTCTTGAAAATTTCTGCAAATCGATCAGCAGCTGTAGCTAAGTATATGTTTAATTTTTTACAATAAAATATTGTTTTACTTTAAAGTGTTCTTTGTTCATTTTAAGACTTTGGGCTAGATTTACTAAGCTGCGGGTTTGAAAAAGTGGGGATGTTGCCTATAGCAACCAATCAGATTGTAGCTTTCATTTATTTAGTACCTTCTGCAAAATGACAGCTAGAATCTGATTGGTTGCTATAGGCAACATCCCCACTTTTTCAAACCCGCAGCTTAGTAAATCTAGCCCTTTGTCTCTTTGGCACCTACAGTAACCTATCCTAAACATTTTGGCAAGCCAGCCAGGAAACAACGCTCTTCAAACAGAGAAATAATGTCATTCTTTAAGAAAATGTTTACAAAAGCAGAGCTAGCAAGCCGGTACTCGTCATGCATAGATAAAGACCCGGTTAGTCTATGATGGAGACCATTTGCAAATATATACAGCCAGTTTGAACTTTAAAGCCATTAGAAGATTTACATAATGTTGATTTATCTGTAACAGAAGTAAGATCAGCTGCTGTTGTTATTAGTCTCGCTGCTCATGCAGTTTATGAGCTGGATTCTAAACTGCAAGAGATGAAATTGGAAGTTGATTCACTGAGAGAGCAGAATATGTTCTCAGGACCAAGGGACAACAGAATTGCAGCACAAATTTGAGTCATTTCTGATACATAGAGCTAACAACGAAACAGAACTAACTGATGTAAAAAGAATACGTACTTTAATTACCACACAGCATTGAGACAGTTATAGACAGACAATTTAGAAGTAGAATATGAGGAAGACCAGTGGTTAGAAGTTCCCAATCCACACATCAGCAGACAGCACAGACACATAGGGCCTGATTCATTAAGGATCTTAACTTAAGAAACTTCTTATTTCAGTCTCCTGGACAAAACCATGTTACAAAGCAAGGGGTGAAAATTAGTATTCTGTTTTGCACATAAGTTAAATACTGACTGTTTTTTCATGTAGCACACAAATACTTGATAGCTTATTTGTACACTGACATTTAAAGTTGATATTTGTGTGCTACATGAAAAAACAATCAGTATTTAACTTATGTGCAAAACAGAAAACTGCTTTTCACCCCTTGCTTTGTAACATGGTTTTGTCCAAGAGACTGAAATAAGATACCTCTTCATTTAAGATCCTTAATGAATCAGGCCCATAATGTGTAGTTCTGCTGAAGGATGAAAATGATCAGCCCAAATTTATGACAATTGAGTCAAGAAATAATGCCACAGGTCATACAGAATTAGTGACCATACCTAAACCAGCAAATCCTAATGAACAAATACAGGTGTTTGCAAAAAATCCAAATTTTTGAGTCACAACTTCTAGACAGGGCACAAGGAGGGCAGAGCAATCTGCTACAATGCAGGAAGAGGCGTCCATAAAATCCAGAAACTGACACGTAGATTTAGACAGAACGAAAAAGAGAATCTGTTGGAATCTATGCTGCGACTGTGGGAAGAAGGAGGAGATGTCGTGTCCCTTGGCATGTCTGCATGGTAAAGTGCTCAATGCAGGGCAGAAGCAATGCAGTCCACCATGACAGTGCATGCCCTCCATTTGATAAAAAACTGGTGCTTGGGGGCCATGTGTTATACACTAATACACAAGTTAATTCTTTCATCATCCATAATATTAAGCGCTAAGAATACTGCCATCAACTCTTGCAGAGTTGCTAACATTATTCCAGGGGCACTGCTTCTGCACCTATGCAGGTTATGAGAGATATAATCTCAGTGGACCTTTAATCACTACAATCTATATCATAGTATGTTCACTGGATGAGATTAAAGTGCTAAAAATTACAATAATAATACTCTGTGTTAATTCTTAGAACCTACAGAATAAAAATAGATGGTATGAATTGCACCCAACATGCAGAAAAAAAATCACTTTTCTACAATTGGTAAATAATGAAAAACAAGCATATTTCCAGGACAAATCTTTAAAACCGGAGAATGTCCCTGGATATGTGTCAATGGTACTGTTGCTCTCTCACACTACATATAAGTATTATATATTTAGAGTTTAGAGATTCAACAAATGCATGTGGTAATACAATAAAGAAGTGAAAAATTTACCTATTTATGCACCACATTAATCATACAGGTACCTTTACTGCTCTGGGTGTTTGCCTTTTTATAGATTTGAAAGCTTTTAAATACTTAACAAATATGGTCTATTTCTGAGGGATGTTTATAGTTATAAATCAACAAGCTTTATGGTAGAGGATAGCATCACAAATGCTTCATTACACCTGCCATGCACCTCTATCTGCACAAAAGCATAGGCTTGCAGATAAATTAGATTATATTTAGCGGAGCAAGATTATTGCAATAAGATATAGGGCTAATTTTTCAGGTGGTCTTTGCCATTTCCGGGCACACTTAGGGGCGTATTCAATTGTTCCTCCGGCCGCCGGAAAAACGAGCGCTCTAAAACTATTACCGTTTATACGGTAATTACTTGCTGAATTTCATCTCGCAGCTCCCTGAAATTCGCAACTCGCCTGAAATTCAGCGAGTAAACTACAGTATTAACATTTTTTGTGCGCAATATTACCGTATAAACGGTAAGTTTTAACGCGCTCGTTTTTCCGGTGGCCGGAGGAACAATTGAATACCCCCCCTTAGTATTGTAATGAAACTTTTCGCACACAACACTGCCATCTGTAATAAAGACAGTCACTATGCACACTGCACTTTTAAAATAACAAAATAACAAAACAATTGGCAGTATGTATCTCTCCAAATCCTGAACCAGCTCCAATGCTTGACAGCCTGGGCTGATTTCCACTATAACAGGCAGGTCTTATTCTTGCCAGGGTCAGACTGGCCAGCCGGGCTATTCCCTGGTAGGCCCTGACCCTGATTGCTCCCCTCTTTGTTGGTGGGGGGGAGCAGACACTAAAAAAAAAAAAAAAAACATACTCACGTGATCACGGCGCCGGCGCCCCTCCTCCCTCCGCACTGAATGTCGGGCGTGACGTCATCATGCCTAACGTGCAGTGAAGAGCGGCACAGAGAGTAGTCGCAAGAAGAAAGAAGACAGAAGAAAGAAGCCGATAGAAAAAGTAAAGTGAAGGAACGGAAGCAAGGGGGGGAGCAAAAAAAGCATAGGCAGCATAGCAGAGTGTGAAGGGGGGGAGCAAAGGCAGCATGGCAGAGTGTGAAGGGGGACCAAAGCAGCATGGCACAGTGTGGTGAAAATGACAAGAACATGTAGGACAGTCTGTTAAGTTCTGATTCTAGTTGGACAATCCCGATTTTTGGTGACCATTCTGACCAATCTAAGGGGCAGGTCAAGACCATAGATTGTAAGCTTGCGAGCAGGGCCTTCTCACATTTGTCAGTTTTATTAGTTTACTATGTTTGTGCCCAATTGTAAAGCGCTATATGTTGGCGCTATATAAATAAATGATGATGATGATGACTGTGTACTATTTTATATACACACTGCATTCTTTATATACTACACTACGGTGCTAGCTGTCCTTCATGAGGCTGACTACTGTCTGGTCTCTCCTCTATGATGACTGGCCACACTCCCTCTGGTGGGCAACTAGCATTGCAGGCCCCCGGTGCGTCCTTCATGCCCCAGTTCGACACTAATTCTTGCTGTAGTGAAACTAGAGCCATGGTAGATTGTAAGTTTGTGAGCAGGGCCTTCTCACCCCTTTGTCTGTTTTACCCAATATTATTACTGTGCTTGTCCCCAATTGTAAAGCACTACAGAAATTGCTGGCGCTATATTATTATCCTTTATGTGATGGGCGCAATAAGATTTCCGCAGCACCGTACACAGTACAACAGCAGTACAAAACAGGGTGACAAAGTACAGAACAATAAACACAAAGTACCAATGCTTCACAAACTCCAGGGAGACATTTCAGAGCAGAAGAACCGGTGTGGAGACAGGCGGGGGGGGGTGAAACAAAAACATGCACGAAAGGGAGCCAGTGAGGCAGGGGGAGAGAAGAGAGGGGCCAGGGGAGAACGAGAAGAGTGGATGAGGGGTTAGGTGGATGGTTGGTAGGCTTTAAGGAAGAAGTGGGTTTTAAGTGCCCGTTTGAAGGAGCACAGGTTGGGGGAGAGACGGATGGAGCGAGGGAGGTCGTTCCAGTGGAAGGGGGCAGCTCGGGAGAAGTCCTGGATTCTAGAGTGGGAAGAGGTGATCAGAGTGGATAAATGATGATGATGGCGGTGATCTGCTGCTTCTAATAGGGGCTACTAGACCCACACTGAAATGTGACTAAACTCTTCCAACCTTCTCTTGGGCTGTGGAGGTCTTTAAAGTGTAGACCCGGTCAAATAAGGACTGGTGCACGAGTGTGTGTAGTCGGATAACTCAAATTGACCCATTCTGCAGCTCTATCTTGCACTTCGTTTGTGCAGTCCAAGCAATGCACTAAAAAGTGTCACACACAACAGTGACATATGTAATAAAAACAACCCCAATGTCCCTCACTATTTTTATTATATTATAATAATAAATAAGGCAAAACCAAGCAGTATTTTAGGAAAAAAAATGAAAAGTTTATTTTATCAAAAGGGGTGGTACTAAAGGGGTAGAAGGTTTGACTCTTTTACATGCTTGAATAGTGAACCATCTAAAACATTTTCTGTCTCTTTGCACACTTTTACTTTGTTAAGACTACTCCCTAATGTACAGAGATTGTGTGCTGGGTGGACTATCGCGCTGCAACGGAGAAAAAAAGAAAAAAAAAAAGTGTTTTGTATGGATTTGTAACTAATCTCCTGTAACAAACTACTGTGATGCAAATGGAGATATCACACCCAATAGAAAAGTCACAACCAACAATAATATTTTTGTTTAAACATCCAATAAAGTAAAAATTCTATATTTCACCAGTAAAGATGGCAACCTCATCATATTACTTCTTTCTGTTTTAAGATTTATTTATTTTTAAAGTGAGCAACGTTTAATGTAATAAGTCTGCACTTAAAGTTTATGGTTACAGACATAACCACACAAAGTACTGCAACTTCTTAAGGAGATGTGAAACTTACAGTGGATGGTTCATTTTTAACCATTATAACTTATTTAAAAACAGAGTTTTTTGTTGCTCCTGGAATCTTGAACATCTGAAATAACCAGTTTACCTCTAGTCATCATGCTCATGATTAGGTTTATTAAATCCACCGAATTCAAATATTCACAAATGGTCAGTCACTCCCCAACCTTCTTTTCTATCTGTAAATATATAACATTGCATTTGTAGTTGAGTAAAGTGATGCTAGTGGTTGGAATGTGTAAAAAGGACAATACACATAACTGGTGCCTGAACAACATTATTAGCTACAAAGAGCGACTCTCCTCATTATGGTTAGTAACTACAAGAGAGGTAATGCAAGGGTAGGTGTACAAACAGAAGCTGGTAATAAACTTCCATAATAATGGGTGCTGAGGCTCAGTTTTAACCCCCAACATAAAATACATAAACAAAAAAAACACTTCAAAATAAGACAGGCACATGATGTGACCGTTTACATTTTTTAAAAAACACTTTGGAAATTTGAATCAGTGTTTAGTTGACTAGCATAGCACAGGTGTAAAGTGCTGGTCCAGTCCAGCACATCACAAAATGTATTATTTTAGTTTGCTTATGTTAGCCATTCCCTTGTGTGGAGTGCTTGTGTCCCTCATTCATGCCGAACTCGTTCCAATGCTACATAAAAGTTACTCTTCTCCTCCAGACTGTGCCAACCAATAGGCCCCACTTCACAGTCTGCACACACCAGGAACTTTACACTTCCCACATCCTTGGTGAATCCAACATTCTCAAAAGTAAATATGTCATGGACCAGCCAGTGCTCAACAAGAACTTCACAATCTGGATGTGAACCCTCAGCCAGGGATGATTTCTTCATCATTGAAGGCAGAAGAAGCTACAGAGGGAGAGAAATAAACAGAAAACATGTGTTTTATTATAATATACACTGAGCTGAAAACAAAAATAAATCATACATTATGAATGTTGAATACAAAGTAGTTGCAACCCTTTCCTAAACATCCCCTTGGCTTTGTTGGATATATTATACTCTTTACTAATGCCATATATGGTTACATTTACTTAATGTTAACCCCCTTGTATATGAGGACCACCTGGAGGGTCACACACCAAACACCCCTAATGTACAATGTAGGTTGTGCTGTCTTCAGCTCTAGTGGCTCACCGTGAATGAGCCAGTTAAATAGTCTCTAACCTCTCTCTTCGTCAGGGTGGCCATTCCAGCCGACAAGACTCGGCAGCCGCAGCACTGACACAGCACCGCCCGGGAATTCTTCCCATCAGCAGACACCAGCGTTTCGTCCATTCTAGCTCGGAAAATATAAGGGCCTTGATGACATCGCAGTCATGTGACCTGGCTCGTCGATGACGTCATCGTGCTACGTGACTGCACGTACAAGAATGAAGTAACGAGGAAGATTTTATTGGTGGTTGATACAACCTTTGTGATATAGACGAGGAGGATGTGTACGTTGTGCGATAGAATGGATTCATATACTGAATATTGATAGTGTGATAGTCATGATGGGTTTATGAGTAGTATAATTATATAGATTGGAGCGTGTATAATATGGTAAGATTTTGCAAACAGCAAAATGAAGGGAATTAAATTAAAGTTACAAATTTAAAGTTAAAATGATTTTTAAAAGGTATTTATGGTATTTAATTGTGTATTGTGGTGGCTATATACAAATAATAATAAATAATACTCAAATGTTACAATATTGGTATTTGCATGTGCACACAATGGGCCTAAGTTATTAAGGCACACATTACGTGCATTGTGCACGTAAATCGGTTCAGCATACTGCTGAAGTCAACGACGAATGGATCTAAAGATACATGTGTTGACTGCTGGTGTAGGTTGAGAAATGTGATTTTGCCAAGCTGACGCCATCTTGTTGCCCTATAGCCATTTTGTTCTGTTATAGCTTAAATACAAATTAGATGCACCTATTTTGTAGGAGTAATTCATTATTTGCAAGGCTATGCTTATAACCTTGGACATACCAGACAGTAGATAAGCAACCCCCCCCCCCCCCCCCCCCCTCCCTGTGGAATGTTCCTGTCTGATAATGAGAGACTGTATTAACATCTGTGTGAAGGGAACATGAGTGGTTAAAACCTTTTGGGGCGTAGTTTTCTGTAATACATCATTTTTGCTATATAGATAGGGACTTGTAACTAATAAAGCAGAGTTTATTTGTACACTCAAACCATGCAGTGTATTTAATTCTCTCCAGCTGATGAGCTCATAACTGATAAACTGACACAATTGAACAATCTGATTTAGATTCAACAGCATTGTAGGTACCACCAAGACTGCTGACCTGAACCAAGGACAGACAAAACTGGAGGTCGCCCTGGACACAGGACCCTGACTATAACCCGGGTGAGTAGAGTTTTCTACTCGTCAGCCTCCTCTGTTTAGAGCTATCTCATGTCAGTCTAAGGTATCAGGCACGCAGATCTGTAAATCTCAGAATTATACAGATACTAACAATTTGTTTATTGTAATTGTATTGGTAATTAGGTTTCTGAAAGATGAGTGAATTTTGAGTGCATGTGTGATACACCATCCCCAGAACTTTGTCAATAAGTTTAGAAAGAGCTTTCAGACCTTCGTTCCAGATGCTGTCAGGCTATTCTGCACGGACAACCAGTGTAAAAAGTCCAAAAGGGACATCCAGTGTAAGGAGTCCAAAGGGGCTTCTAGGGCACAGAGCCCACAGAACTGGACATCCAGTATAAGGAGTCCAAAAAGGGGCATCCAGTGTATGGAGCCCAAAAGGGGAATCTAGTGTACGGAGCCCACAGACCCGGACATTCACTGTTAGGAGTCCACAGAATGGGACGTCCACTATTGGGACAACCCACAGAAACTAGACCAGAGTCTCTATTGGGACTCAAAAGTACTGTCAATATAGGGGAATATAGACAGTAAGCAGATAGATGACAGCAACCCCCCCCCCATAGAAATGATGCACAGATTTCTAGGGTGTGTGGGGAGTAGAAGGTCTGCAAGTAATTTATCAAGAAAGCAGGGATAGCCAAAGAAGGAATTGATATGTGTTAATGGAGAAACAAGGGTGTTGCAAGTGGTAATGTGACAAGAACAAAGGGGTATTGAGCCCAAACCCCAAGAGATAGTTTGAGGTGACAAAGGAAAGTTAAGAGATCTAGAAAGTTGCAAAATATGTAGATAGGCTAAATGTATCACAAGCTAAATGATATAAGGACTAAAACAATGAATCAAGTAGGTTGTGTACTAAAAATGTATGTTTGATGTTGCGCAGCTTAAAGAGTGAGATGTGCCACTCCCTTATTCTGTGTAAAAGATTTCAGTGTGTTGAGATAAGAAGCACGCTGTATTTTGTTATCTGGCAATGTATGTAACATTGATAAAAAGGTTTTTCAAGTATGCTTATATGTCCGGAGTGCTGATTGATAGTAACATGTTGAAGCTAATGTGTATTTAGTCTAATGCTGGGACATGTAGTTCCACAGCAGTAGGCTGGAAGATAGCAGTTAATTTTTCTTTCTCTGTATGTGAGTTTTATCTCCGTCTTACTGCGTGTGAGGGAGATCCTTGTTTGTCTGTCTTGACCTTTTTACAAGAGACATGTTTCAAGGTTGAAAAAGCTGTACAGTTGTAAATGTAATGCTTTTGAAGAGATGCAAAAGAAGTTTTAAAATTTTTGGTCCGTCACAAGACTAAATAATGTACATTATCACTATTATTACTGGTGTCAGAACAAAGTTGGCTGGGGCCCAACAAACCGTTTTCTGTATTTAAACAAAGTAATTTTGTTTCTGAAGTTGAGAAAAATAGCATTCTCTTTAATGAAGTTGAGAATTATGGGAGTGAGCTTTACATGGAGAGATTTTACAAGCTGTTTTTATCTGTTAAAATGGCGCTGATGAATGTTCTCAGAAATCAGGAGGGTTTGTTATGCCCATAAAGAAATGTTACGAGATAAAATGTCTGTGAGCGAGAATTGTGAATATATATTTTTACTTTCAACATGGAAATCACAGAATCTGGAAATATGTGTGAATATTTGGTCACGGGAGATTTTGTTGAGAAAATGTGTGATTTACAGACACAATGTGTGGTGTCTAACGAGAGTACTCTGATTTATGAGACAATTTTGCTTTTAAAATTGCTGAATGCTTATAAAGTTTTCCGGGGGCTGCTTTTGATGAATGATTGTTTCTTCCTGAATTTCAGTGGAGTCATTCAAGGAAGTTGTACTAAGTGAAGAAAGGAGTGGCTTTGAACACTCGCCCAGGTCTCGTCACTTTGACATTCCCTGTTTGTGAGATTAGGAACTGCCCCTTTGAGGAAATCAGTTTTTCATTGCATGGAACGCATAGCGTCACAGTTAAGCTACAAAGAGAAACTTTTAAACAAGTGTCGTATTAGCAGCTGTTCAATGTGAATTAATAACAGTTACTGTAATTCCTAGTGAATATATGTTAATCTCTATGCAAAAGTTTTTTTCTTCACAGACGCTCACCAGCTACAAAGCACCCTTTCAATCCAGATTGCATTGATCCAACTTCCAATGAAATATGTTTTGATCTACAGCCACAACAAACATAAGTATAAACTAATGAAGGATTTAAAGAACGTAGATTCTGCTGAGTAATGATTACCTTGTTTTGGAAAGCGATATTAGAATTTATGGGCTATTCGCATAGCAAATGCATGAACTAGGTGGTTTTTCTGTATGTCGAAGAAGGTGAGAAGATGTTTTTAAAGAGAAAAGGAGAAATTGACTAACATAGTTGAATATGAAATAGTGTTTAAGTTTATTTTTGGGGTTTTTTAACCAAATTTTATATCAGATGGTTTGAAAGAAAGTAATGCAATGTAATGTGAAATTATGGTAGATAACAAAGGTTTTTATTCTTTTATCCTCATAATAGTTTTGAGTCAATCAGTATTGTAAAGACATTCACTGCCCTTATTTACTGTGCTATAATCATCATATACTGTAAATACCTCTTGGTATCATGGGTATGGTAATGCATTGATTGGAATTCAATGTTTGTACATAAATGAAAAAGCCTTAAGACTTTATGAGCTATTATCTGTGCGCCTGCAATAGCACTTCTGGATGATAGCAAGCCATTTATACTCTCCTCTGAGCAGAGCCAAATGTTTAACTAATTTTAAGCTGAAGTAACTTCAGCGCCAGCACTGACTTTGCCAGATTATGACAAGCTTTTCACATTATTTTGTTATAAAGTAAGTGCACATACACAAGGAGTACTGACACAGATACATGGTCGCAAGCTAAGGTCACTTGCATACTACTCTGCACAATTAGACCGAGTCATACGAGCAATGGCTGCAGCGGCCATGGTGTTTGAAAAAAGTACAGATATTGTGCTAGGGCACCCAGTAACCCTTAAATCAAGCACAAACAAAACACTTCTCAGCAGCCAGACTAAGTATCACTGCTAACTCCCTGTAGCGTTACACTTAAGTGGTGCACAATGTTGAATCCTGCTGCCTTATTGCGGCAAGTTTCAAAAGATGGGAGAAGTACTTGTATATATCGGGGTTCCCCTAGGGATTTGGGGGAATCCCATCCCAGTTTGAACAGGAAGAAAAAAATGCAAACACAAAATTTTTCTGAATATTATTGTGTAGAACTAATGAGACAAGGATCTTTGGTTTTATCTGACATAGATACACTGCTACCAAATGCAGACATCTTACGCTACCACATAGATGGTGTTTCTTATACAGGGTGTGCTGTAACCACACACACAGAAAGAGTGATTCAACAGAATCTACTGAGTCACATGTCAGCACAAGAAGCTGAATTAAAGGCCCTGACACTTCCATGCATATATGCAAAAGGACAAAGAGTAAATATTTACACTGATTCAAGTTATGCGTTTTTAAGAGCGCATGATTATGGCTAATATAGCGCATGGGAAAGTGCATCTGGGAAAAGATGCTATGGTTGTACTCACTAACAGGTTATGGATAGCACCAGGGTTTCGTCCAAGCAGCACAGTCATTAGTGGCAGGATCCCTAAATCTGTGCACAGAATAACCTGGGTAAGTCTGTCCTATGGAAAACCACACCCCAGACACAGTATCCCTTATAAGAGGATACAGATAGACTTTATACAACTTCCCAAATGCTCGGGCTTTGAGAATGTGCTAGTCTGTGTCGACTTCTTTAGTCACTGGCTGGAGACATGGCTGTATAGAAAAGCAAATACTAAAGCAGTAGCCATGAAACTTACGAGTGAGGTAATCTGCAGATATGGGGTACCAGAGGTCATTGTAAGTGACAGAGGGACACACTTTACGGGGCAAGGATTCAAGGAATTGTTAAAAGACATGGGAAACATATCTGCCCTTCACACCCCTCACAGACCCCAAAGTTCGGGATGTGTGGAGCGCCTTAATGGTACTCTGCAATTGAAAATGCAGAATATAATGGCTGAAACAGGTCTGCCATGGATCTCATGTTTACCTATGGTCCTGCACTGAGTAAGAAACACTTCTAGGAAAGACACTGGTTTAGCACCAAATCAGATACTGTTTGGCACAGCACACAGAACAGGCTGTTACTTTCCATAGCAACTACAGCATGTACATGGTGATTTGTTGAACTATGTTGCTTTATTATAGAAACAACTAACTGAAATACATGGTCAAGTGATTTCTTTCATTCCAGGCCCTAATTTTGATGCAGGTACCCATAAACTGCAATCAGGGGACTGGGTGGTCGTGAAAAAGCACGTCAGGAAGAGTCTAGAACCCAGACATGAAAAGTCCTTTCCAGGTCTTATTGAAAACTCCCATGGTAGTGGTAGTACAGGGAAATGACACCTGAATACATGCATCCCACTGCAAGATCTTCAGACAAGGGGAGTCTGAGTAAAATGTATTTTACAAGTTTTTTAAAGGTCCAAGGGAGACCAGAGAGTGGTGTTCATTGATATTAGCAGAAGGAATATTGATTGCACATTATGTTCCTTTGCTGTAGTCTGTAGATTTGTACTAGTTTAGAAAGGAAAGCTTGGTCTGGAAGAACCAGACTCATGTCAATAGTAATGTAGAGACATTATACATAATGAGAAAAATTCTAATATGAAAGTTCAACCCAACCAAATAAGAAAAGAGCAACCCATGACTGTAGGGTTTTACACCCAATACAGAAATGTATTTGTGAGTATTGTAGCCCAACACTTTATTACATTTACACAAGACAATAGGTTAATATTGGACTACCTGACAGCTTAGTCTGGAGGGTACTGACTGATCCTAAATATGTAAATTGAAGCCCAGGGTTGTACCTTTTTACCTAGTGATGCAGATGATCCAGAGAAAATATTTGATGAACACTTAAAAAAAAATTAAGACATGAAATATACATTTTTAAAGGAGCACACTGAAGATGCTTATCTAGAAGGATAGTTTTCATGGCTGTACCTGGCCGATTGGTTCAAGGATATAGGAGGATAGTTATCAGGTTTTATACATGTTGTACTTCAAGGACTGTTACTAATCCTTATTATAATATATATACTAATAAAACTGATGTGGCTTATTAGCAAGTGTATTAAAGCTAAATGTTTCTCTTCCAGAAAAATTAAAGTTACCACATCTGTCTTAACCGCTGTACTTTACACCCCATCTAATGAGTGTGAACCTTGTGGAACTCTCAGTACTACTGCCAGTTGTGATCAGTGCAGAAACCAAGAACTTTTTCCTTGGAATCCACATGCTCGTTACTGAAGTTTATCCTTATGAAGATATACAGCACAATGGACAATTCCTTCTATTGTGAAATAAGTGACATATAACACTTGCCGAGCGCACTGTGTATTTTCTCCCTCCCTTTCCTTTTTTCCTTCCCTAAAAAAATCCATAGTTAAAAGACAAAAAGGAAGCACAAGAGGCCCCAGAGCCTCTCATGTTCACTGATATATGTGAAGGTCTGACATCAGGACATGTGTCGGGTGCAAGACGGTTGTTGACTCATTGACCATCTATCAGCTAGAAGAGGGATCATGGACTTGCTATTGGTGGGGGATGGGTTGTTCTATGTATCCAGTTTTTGGCAATCCTATTCATATGTTCTGTTAGAAGGGTGTATGCGTATAAATACCCATTAAAAGCGACAGCAAGAATGTGATCTCTGATAGGTAGTGTTAGGGCAAATAATGAATAAAAAGATGGGAAATAAGAAATGTGATTTTCCTAAGCTGACGCCATCTTGTTGCCTTATAGCCATTTTGTTCTGTTATAGCTTAAATACAATTAGATGCACCTGTTTTGTAGGAGTAATTCATTATTTGCAAGGCTATGCTTATAACCTTGGACATACCAGACAGTAGATAAGCAACCCCCCCCTGTGGATAATGAGAAACTGTATTAACATCTGTGTGAAGGGAACATGAGTGGTTAAAACCTTTTGGGCTGTAGTTTTCTGTAATACGTGATTTTTGCTATATAAATAGGGACTTGTAACTAATAAAGCAGAGTTTATTTGTACACTCAAACCATGCAGTGTATTTAATTCTCTCCAGCTGATGAACTCATAACTGATAAACTGACACTTACAGGTGAACAATCTGATTTAGATTCGACAAGGTTTACTCTGCTCTACTGGACCAGACACTTGTCGAATCTATATCAGATTGTTCACCTGTAAGTGTCAGTTTATCAGTTATGAGCTCATCAGCTGGAGAGAATTAAATACACTGCATGGTTTGAGTGTACAATAAACTCTGCTTTATTAGTTACAAGTCCCTATCTATATAGCAAAAATCACGTATTACAGAAAACTACACCCCAAAAGGTTTTAACCACTCATTTTCCCTTCACACAGATGTTAGTATATTCTCTCATTATCCACACTAGAGCTCCCCAGGAGGGGGGGGGGGGTGGGGGGGCTTTCTTATCTCCTATCTGGTATGTCCAAGGTTATAAGCATATCCTTGCAAATAATGAATTACTCCTACAAAATAGGTGCATCTAATTTGTATTTAAGCTATAACAGAACAAAATGGCTATAAGGCAACAAGATGGCGTCAGCTTAGCAAAAGCACATTTCTCATTTCCCATCTTTTTATTCATTTTTTGCCCTAACACTACCTATCAGAGATCACATTCTTGCTGTCGCTTTTAATGGGTACTTATACGCATACACCCTTCTAACAGAACATATAAATAGGATTGCCTAAAACTGGATACATAGAACAACCCATCCCCCATCAATAGCAAGTCCATGATCCCTCTTCTAGCTGATAGATGGTCAGTTAGTCGACAACCGTCTTGCACCCGCTGCATGTCCTGATGTCAGATCTTCACATATATCAGTGAACATGAGAGACTCTGGGGCCTCTTGTGCTTCCTTTTTGTCTTTTAACTATGGATTTTTTTAGCGAAGGAAAAAAGGAAAGGAATGGAGAAAATACACAGTGCGCTCGGCAAGTGCTATATGTCACTTATTTCACAATAGAAGGGATTGTCCATTGTGCTGTATATCTTCATAAGGATAAACTTCAGTAACGAGCATGTGGCTTACAAGGAAAGGGTTCTTGGTTTCTACACTGATCACAACTGGCAGTAGTACTGAGAGTTCCACATAGTTCACACTCAGTAGATGGGGTGTACAGTACAGCGGTTAAGACAGATGTGGTAACTTTAATTTTTCTGGAAGAGAAACACTTAGCTTTAATACACTTGCTAATCAGCCACATCAGTTTTATTAGTATATATATTATAATAAGGATTAGTAACAGTCCTTGAAGTACAACATGTATAAAACCTGATAACCATCCTCCTATACCCTTGAACCAATCGGCCAGGTACAGCCATGAAAACTATCCTTCTAGATAAGCATCTTCAGTGTGCTCCTTTAAAAAATTATATTTCATGTCTTAATTTTTTGTAAGTGTTCATCAAACATTTTCTCTGGATCATCAGCGTCACTAGTTAAAAAGGTGCAACCCTGGGCTTCAATTTACATATTTAGGGTCAGGCAGTACCCTCCAGACTAAAATGTCAGGTAGTCCAATATTAACCTATTGTCTTGTGTAAATGTAATAATGTGTTGGGCCACAATACTCACAAATACATTTCTGTATTGGGTGTAAACCCCTACAGTCATGGGTTGCTCTTTTCTTATTTGGTTGGGTTAAACTTTCATATTAGAATTTTTCTCATTATGTATAATGATCTCTACATTACTATTGGCATGAGTCTGGTTCTTCCAGACCTAGCTTTCCTTTCTAGACTAGTACACATCTATAGACTACAGCAAAGGAACATAATGTGCAATCAATATTCCTCCTGCTAATATCAATGAACACCACTCTCTGGTCTCCCTTGGACCTTTTAAAAACTTGTAAAATACATTTTACTCAGACTCCCCTTGTCTGAAGATCTTGCAGTGGGATGCATGTATTCTGGTGTCATTTCCCTATACTTCCACTACCATGGGAGTCGTCAATAAGACCTGGAAAGGACTCTCATATCTGGGTTCAAGACTCTTCCTGACTTGCTTTTTCGTGACCACCCAGTCCCCTGGTTGCAGTTTATGGGTACCTGCATCAAAATTAGGGCCTGGAATGGAAGAAATCACTTGACCATATATTTCAGTTAGTTGTTTCTATAATAAAGCAACATAGTTCAACAAATCACCATGTACATGCTGTAGTTGCTATGGAAAGTAACAGCCTGTTCTGTGTGCTGTGCCAAACAGTATCTGATTTGGTGCTAAACTTGTGTCTTTCTTAGGAGTGTTTCTTACTGAGATCCATGGCAGACCTGTTTCAGCCATTATATTCTGCATTTTCAATTGCAGAGTACCATTAAGGCGCTCCACACATCCCGAACTTTGGGGTCTGTGAGGGGTGTGAAGGGCAGATATGATTCCCATGTCTTTTAACAGTTCCTTGAATCCTTGCCCCGTAAAGTGTATCCCTCTGTCACTTTCAATGACCTCTGGTACCCCCATATCTGCAGATTACTTCACTTGTAAGTTTCATGGCTACTGCTTTAGTATTTGCTTTCCTATACAGCCATGTCTTCAGTCAGTGACTAAAGAAGTCGACACAGACTAGCACATTCTCAAAGCCCGAGCATTTGGGAAGTTCTATAAAGTCTATCTGTATCCTTTTATAGGGATAATATGTCTGGGGTGTGGTTTTCCATAGGACAGACATACCCAGGTTTTTCTGTGCACAGATTTAGGGATCCTGCCACTTATGACTGTGCTGCTTGGGCGAACCCTGGTGCTATCCATAACCTGTTAGTGAGTGCAACCATTGCATCTTTTCCCAGATGCACTTTCCCATGCGCTATATTAGCCATAATGGGGTAAAGGGCTTTTGGCAGACACAAACGCTGACTTTTACACCACTCTCCTTGCACTTCTAGTGCTCCATGTTTTGCCCAAGTCTTTTTCTCATTCTCTGTTGCTTTTCTCTGCATAAGTTGAAGTGTGATACGGTCAACCTTGGGGTCAGGGGGTCACCATGTAAATAGACTCCCCTTGGGGTACTGGGGCTATGGCGGCTTCTACGGCCTTGTCTACCAGTCTATTTCACTTAGCTTCGGGGGTAGTATCTCTGTGTGTGTCTTCACCTTCATCACTGTTTGGAGGACAGCTATAATGCAGTGAACAGTGCCCTGGTATGTTCAGCATATTGACTGGTTTGCTTGCTGAACCCATATGGTCCCTACTTTTCCATATAGGGCCATAATCATGTGCAATTACAAACACATAACTTGAATCAGTGTAAATATTTACTCTTTGTCCTTTTGCATATATACATGCAAGTGTCAGGGCCTTTAATTCAGCTTCTTGTGCTGACATGTGACTCAGTAGATTCTGTTAAATCACTCTTTCTGTATGTGTGGTTACAGCACACCCTGTATAAGAAACACCATCTATGTGGTAGCGTAAGATGTCTGCATTTGGTAGCAGTGTATCTATGTCAGATAAAACCAAAGATCCTTGTCTCATTAGTTCTACACAATCATATTTAGAAAAATTTTGTGTTTGCATTTTTTTCTTCCTGTTCAAACTGGGATGGGATTCCCCCAAATCCCTAGGGGAACCCCGATATATACAGGTACTTCTCCCATATTTTGAAACTTGCTGCAATAAGGCAGCAGGATTTCAACATTGTGCACCACTTAAGTGTAACGCTACAGGGAGTTAGCAGTGCTACTTAGTCTGGCTGCTGAGAAGTGTTTTGTTTTTGCTTAATTTAAAATTTCTATTACCGCATGTGGCACCATTAGGGTTACTGGGTGCCCTAGCACAATATCTGTACTTTTTCCAAACACCATGGCCGCTGCAGCCATTGCTCGTATGACTGGGTCTAATTGTGCAGAGTAGTATGCAAGTGACCTTAGCTTGCGACCATGTATCTGTGTCAGTACTCCTTGTGCATGTGCACGTACTTTATAACAAAATAATGTGAAAGGCTTGTCATAATCTGGAAAAGTCAGTGCTGGCGCTGAAGTTACTTCAACTTAAAATTGGTTAAACATTTGGCTCTGCTCAGAGGAGAGTATAAATGGCTTGCTATCATCCAGAAGTGCTATTGCAGGAGCACAGATAATAGCTCTTAAAGTCTTAAAGCTTTTTTATTTATGTACAAAAATTGAATTTTCATCAATGCATTACCATACCCATGATACAAAGAGGTATTTGCAGTATATGATGATTATAGCACAGTAAATAAGGGCAGTGAATGTCTTTACAATACTGATTGACTCAAAACTATTATGAGGATAAAAGAATAAAAAAAAACCTTTGTTATCTACCATAATTTCACATTACATTGCATTACTTTCTTTCAAACCATCTGATATAAAATTTGGTTAAAAAAAAACCACCAATAATAAACCTAAACACTGTTTCATATTCAACTATGTTAGTCCATTTCTCCTTTTCTCTTTAAAAACATCTCACCTTCTACGACTTACAGAAAAACCACCTAGTTCATGCATTTGCTATGCAAATAGCCCATAAACTCTAATATCTCTTTCTAAAACAAGGTAATCATTACTCAGCAGAGTCTACGTTCTTTAAATCCTTCATTAGTTTATACTTATGTTTGTTGTGGCTGTAGACCAAAACATATTGCAAACTTCTATTCATTGGAAGTTGGATCAATGCAATCTGTATTGCCTAAAGGGTCTTTTTTGCTGGAGACCTGTGAAGAAAAAACTTTTACATAGAGATTAACATTTATTCACTAGGAATTACAGTAACTATCATGCTTGTCAGTATCAGTACACCGTTATCAGGTAACCAGTAAACATTTTTGTGTAGTGAACAGCTGCTAAAAGCTTAACTGTGACGCTATGCGTTCCATGCCATGATTTCCTCAAAGGGGCAGTCCCTAATCTCACAAACAGAGAATGTCAAAGTGACAAGACCTGGGCAAGTGTTCAAAGCCACTCCTTTCTCATCATCTCTTAGTACACCTTACATTGTGTCTGTAAATCAACATTGTCTCAACAAAATATCCAGTGACAAAATATTCACACATATTTCCAGATTCTGTGATTTCCATGTTCAAAGTACAAATATATATTCACAATTCTCACTCACAGACGACTTTTTATCTCGTAACATTTCTTTATGGGCATAACAAACCCTCCTGATTTCTGAGAACATTTATCAGCGCCATTTTAACACAGATAAAAACAGCTTTTAATATATCTTCATGTAATACAGGCATAGAATATACGCCTATTCAGTACAGCCACCCTTATCAGCTTTGCTGCTAGCTGTGGATACAAACACATTAAAGCATGATTCAGTGCAGGAAACAAGAGACCCAGCATCCACTGCTGAGCAATATATAGGGAAGCCTGAGACTCTCCCTGTGCATCTTATTGGCTGGGGATACAGGAGACTTAACCTCAAATTGGTTGTGAGAGTGATTTCCGTGTTTTGGTCATCACTGTCATCCATCAGTTATACCTGCCCTGGACCAGGTGCAAACGATACATGTGAAAAGGAGCATACTTCTGCATACGGCTTAACTTGAATCATCCGCATCTGCTTGTGAACGCCTCTACTGTACTTTGGCTGCATTCATCTGCCTCTTCCCTCCCCCATTCCGTCCTTCAAGTGTTACCACTCTCTGGAGGAAATTGAAAGTGATACCCATGAAGGAGTATTTGAGATGCCTTACTAAAGCCAACATCTTGTAAGCATATATCTTTGGGGGAGATGGTGTAAACAGTCACAAGAGTTGCGGTGGTATTCCGTTGTTTCCTCACAAGGTTGAAGACTTTACTTACTTCCGGGAACCTTTGTGGACTTTTATATGTTCATTTAGACATATTGCACTATTATTTCCCTATTTATTGTTTTGTATTTTTATGAGCCTGATTCCCAGACTATAAGAATTGAGGAGAGAGATAAGGATCATTTTATCCAGTGAAAAGAACACATTGGGATAGAACTATAGGAGACTCCATATCTCCTGATATATGTGAAAAAGGTGCGCGCCAAGTGTATGTTATTATATTCTATGTCTGTGTTTTAGTTGTGGAGAGAAATGGACACTCCTCTACATACACCAGGCTGCTCATTGAGTGAAGCGCCATATTAGATCAATTATTTTTATTGAATTGCATATCTTCATGTAAGCTCACTCCCACAATTCTCAACTTCATTAAAGAGAAAGCTATTTTTCTCAACTTCAGAAACAAAATTACTTTGTTTAAATACAGAAACGGCTTGTTGGACCCCAGCCAACTTTGTTCTGACACTAGTAATAATATTGATAATGTACATTATTTACAGTCTTGTGACGGACCAAAGATTTTAAAACTTCTTTTGCATCTCTTCAAAAGCATTACATTTTCAACCTTGAAACATGTCTCTTGTAAAATGGTCAAGACAGACAAACACGGATCTCCCTCACACGCAGTAAGACGGAGATAAAACTCACATACAGAGAAAAGAAAAATGAACTGCTATCTTCCAACCTACTGCTGTGGAACTACAAGTCCCAGCATTAGACTAAATACACTTTAGCTTCAACATGTTACTATCAATCAGCACTCCAAACATATTTTTTCTCTTGAAATATTGAAACATACTTGAAGAACCTTTTTATCAATGTTACATATTGTCAGATAACAAAAAACAGCGTGCTTCTTATCTCAACACACTGAAATCTTTTACACAGAATAAGGGAGGGGCACATCTCACTCTCTAAGCTGCGCAACATCAAGCATACATTTTTAGTACACAACCTACTTGATTCATTATTTTAGTCATTATATCATTTAGCTTGTGATACATTTAGCCTATCTACATATTTTGCAACTTTCTAGATCTCTTAACTTTCCTTTGCCACCTCAAGCTATCTCTTGTGGTTTGGGCTCAATACCCCTTTGTTCTTGTCACATTACCACTTGCAACACCCTTGTTTCTCCATTAACACATATCAATTCCTTCTTTGGCTATCCCCGCTTTCTTGATAAATTACTTGCAGACCTTCTACTCCCCACACATCCTAGAAATCTGCGCATCATTTCCATGGGGGGTTGCTGTCATCTATCTGCTTACTGTCTATATTCCCCTATATTGACAGTACTTTTGAGTCCCAATAGAGACTCTGGTCTAGTTTCTGTGGGTTGTCCCAATAGAGGACGTCCCATTCTGTGGACTCCTAACAGTGAATGTCCGGGTCGGTGGGCTCCGTACACTAGATTCCCCTTTTGAGCTCCTTACACTGGATGCCCCTTTTGGACTCATTATACTGGATGTCCAGTTCTGTGGGATCTGTGCCCTGGATGCCCCTTTTGGACTCCTTACACTGGATGTCCCTTTTGGACTCTTTACACTGGGTGTCCATGCAGAATAGCCTGACAGCATCTGTGACGAAGGTCTGAAAACTCTTTCTAAACTTCTTGACAAAGTTCTGGGGATGGTGTATCACACATGCACTCAAAATTCACTCATCTTTCAGAAACCTAATTACCAATACAATTACAATAAACAAATTGTTAGTATCTGTATAATTCTGAGATTTACAGATCTGCGTGCCTGATACCTTAGACTGACATGAGATAGCTCTAAACAGAGGAGGCTGACGAGTAGAAAACTCTACTCACCCGGGTTATAGTCAGAGTCCTGTGTCCAGGGCAAAATCCAGTTCTGTCTGTCCTTGGCTCAGGTCAGCAGTCTTGGTGTGGGCCTCTAATGCTGTTGAATCTATATCAGATTGTTCACCTGTAAGTGTCAGTTTATCAGTTATGAGCTCATCAGCTGGAGAGAATTAATTACACTGCATGGTTTGAGTGTACAATAAACTCTGCTTTATTAGTTACAAGTCCCTATCTATATAGCAAAAATCACGTATTACAGAAAACTACGCCCCAAAAGGTTTTAACCGCTCATGTTCCCTTCACACAGATGTTAGTATATTCTCTCATTATCCACACTAGAACTCCCCAGGCGGGGGGGGCTGGCTTATCTCCTGTCTGGTATGTCCAAGGTTATGAGCATAGCCTTGCAAATAATGAATTACTCCTACAAAACAGGTGGATCTATTTTGTATTTAAGCTATAACAGAACAAAATGGCTATAAGGCAAAAAGATGGCGTCAGCTTAGCAAAATCACATTTCTCACACTGCAGGATATGTACAATACCTATGTGGAATATAAATTCTCAAAATAACACACAGTGGGTAAAAATATGTCTATCCGAAGCATGTTTAAATTACTCTACTGTATTAGCCTCTTGCACCTCTGATGGGGGGCTATTCCCCTTATGTACTACCCTTTCTGTGAAGTAATTTTTCTTTCAAATTTCCTCTGAATCTACTTCCCTCCAGTTTCACTGCATATCCTCGTGTTCTAATATTTCTCTTCTTTTGAAGAATGTTTCCCTCTTGTACCTTGTTAAAACCCTTGATATATTTGAACATTTCTATTATGTTTCCCCTTTCCCTTCTCTGCTCAAAACTGTTATGATCTGCCTTATATCTTTGTGTGCATTTTACCCTGTGTTATGATTTGCCTTGTTTCCCTGTGTGTATATTACCCTGCAGTACCTGTGATCCTCCAGAGGTGCTGCTGTTCAGCCTTTTCCTACTATCAGGGGTTAACTACCACTGCTAGTTAATCAGCCACCCCTGTCTGTGGCCTATTTATGCCTGCTTGTTCCAGAAGCCTTTGCTGGTCATTGAAGTTCCTAGCCTGCTCATGTTGCTCTGTTCCTGAATTACCTGCATGTTTCTGACTACTACTGCAAACTGGTTTCAGTTAAGTCATCTGCTGCATTTCTTTATTTTTTACTGCTTGTTTGCCAAGATCTGGAAATCCATTGTTCCATTCAGCCTGAACTGTTACTGTTTATTTTTGCCTTACCTGGACTATACTTTACTGCAATAAACAGTTTAAACGTTTATTTCATGTGTCTGGCTCCATGGCTGTAATCTAGTAATTGGTTTTGAACAGAACCATAACAGAATGACCAGCCAAAAAGAAAGCCTTGGAGTCATGTGGAAAAACCCTGCTTCAGATTTCTCCTGGAACTATCATTGCAATTGATTTCATTTGTTTTCTCCCTGCAAACATGTCTGTTCTATAAATGGCTGAACAGTCTCTGCTACAATGTCTACAAATGGACATAATTCTGTTACGCTCTCAGCTGGCTCAATTTTCTGCTATACTTTTGGCCACTCAAGAGACTATCAGAATCTGTTTCTCTGAAATCCAATACTGTTGATTTGCTTCAGCCAGCTCTGTCTGCTGCTGAAACTGTGCTGCCAGCACCTCTTAATAGCACTATGACAAATTTGCATTTAACTAACAACTACAGTGTAACAAATGCCCGGTTCACAGGTGGTCCACGCCCCCACCTGACCGAAGCGGAGCGACGGCGCAGAATCACCAACAAACTGTACTCTAATGTGCAAGTAATATACACTTCTTACAAGCCTGTCCTCTCCGCAGACCACGACAGCCTACCAAACCATCTTCTGTTGTTACTTCTCCGCACACTGGATTTGTTTACACTTTACTTGTTCTGCTCCCTGGGATGAGACCCAATCTGCCAACCCCAGTTACCAGTCCTGATGCGCCAGCTCCAGCCGCCTGTCCTGAGGCGCCAGCTCCAGCCGCCTGTCCTGAGGCGCCAGCTCCAGCCGCCTGTCCTGAGGCGACAGCTCCAGCCGCCTGTCCTGAGGCGCCAGCTCCAGCCGCCTGTCCTGAGGCGCCAGCTCCAGCCGCCTGTCCTGAGGCGCCAGCCTCTGTCTCCTGTTCCGAGGCGCCAGCCTCTGTCTCCTGTTCCGAGGCGCCAGCCTATGTCTCCTGTCCTGAGGCGCCAGCCTCTGTCTCCTGTCCCGAGGCGCCAGCCTCTTTCTCCTGTCCCGAGGCGCCAGCCTCTTTCTCCTGTCCCGAGGCGCCAGCCTCTGTCTCCTGTCCCGAGGCGCCAGCCTATGTCTCCTGTCCCGAGGCGCCAGCCTATGTCTCCTGTCCCGAGGCGCCAGCCTCTGTCTCCTGTCCCGAGGTCACATCATCTGCCTCCAGCTCTGAGGTCACGTCATCTGCCTCCAGCTCTGAGGTCACGTCATCTGCCTCCAGCTCTGAGGTCACGTCATCTGCCTCCAGCTCTGAGGTCACATCATCTGCCTCCAGCTCTGAGGTCACATCATCTGCCTCCAGCTCTGAGGTCACATCATCTGCCTCCAGCTCTGAGGTCACATCATCTGCCTCCAGCTCTGAGGTTCCATCATCTGCCTCCAGTTCTGAGGTTCCATCATCTGCCTCCAGCTCTGAGGTTCCATCATCTGCCTCCAGCTCTGAGGTTTCATCATCTGCCTCCAGCTTTGAGCCTGCTGCCGAGTCACAAGCTGCTGTCGTTCCTGAGCTACAGTCTGCTCCAGAGGGGGCGCTGCCCTTACAGCCTGCTCCAGAGGGGGCGCTGTCCTTACAATCTGCTCCAGAGGGGGCGGTGCCCTTACAGTCTGCTCCATGAGGGGCCGCTGCCCTTACAGTCTGCTCCAGAGGGGGTCCTGTCCCTCCAGTCTGCTCCAGAGAGGGCCCTGTCCCTCCAGTCTGATCCAGAGAGGGCCCTGTCCCTCCAGTCTGCTCCAGAGAGGGTCCTGTCCCTCCAGTCTGCTCCAGAGAGGGCCCTGTCCCTCCAGTCTGCTCCAGAGAGGGCGCTCTCCCTCCAGTCTGCTCCAGAGAGGGCCCTGTCCCATGCGGTTCAGCCCGAGTTGCCAGTCCATGCGGTTCAGCCCAAGTTGCCAGTCCATGCGGTTCAGGCCGACTTGCCAGTCCATGCAGTTCAGCCCGAGTTGCCGGTCCATGCGGTTCAGCCCGAGTTGCCAGTTCTTGCGGTTCAGCCCGAGTTGCCACTCTATGCAGTTCAGCCTGAGTTGCCAGTTCATGGGGTTCAGCCCGAGTTGCCACTCTATGCGGTTCAGCCCGAGTTACCACTTGGTGCTGTCTGCTCTGCGGCTCCTCGCGGTGCTGTCTGCTCTGCGGCTCCTCACAGTGCTGGCTGCTCTGCGGCTCCTCACAGTGCTGTACAGTCCGAGTGGTGTGGTCAGTCTGGGCTATCCGTCATATGTGCCCAGCTTGCCGTCCCAGTGCGGGATTCTCCAGAGACTGCTGCTCAAGTTGAGGACTCCCCAGAATTTCCTAGTGAGCCAGAATGCCCAGATGCCTCTTCCAAGTCATCAGATCCTCCTCCAGACTTCTTTGATGGGGACATCAAACAGTTTTTGTCGGTTCTTCAGCTGTCCATGAAACAGTTTCAAGACTCTCCAGATTACTTTGCCAACCAATTTAACCAGGTGGGTTCTATAATTGTGAGTTTTAGAGGGGAGCCACAGACCTGGGCCTTCTCCCTTCTAAATTCCGATAACCCCATTATCCATAATACCATGGACTTTGTTAACGCTGTGTGCAAGAAGTACTCTCCATCAACAGTTGATTTTCCTGGTCATAGTCCTTCTGTTTTCATTCCGGCCTGTGTCTCAGCTCCTATGATTATTCACAAATCATCGATGTCCGTTGCTTCTGTTGGTCAACCTATATCTTCAAAAACTAAAAAGAACAAACAGGAAAAACCCTTTTCTCAACTATACCAATCACAACAAACCTTGGTCGCCGGCTTCATGGGCATAGCACCAGTTTGTCAAAAAATAAAAGGTCCTGTTCCGACTCTAGAATGGGACTCAGACTCCGAGTCTGAAATTGAGACTTCTAGAGACTTGGTGGATGAACTTGACAATTCTTTTTGTGCTTTTGAAGAATTGGGGTTTGTCTGCACTCCATTGGAGAAGGACTCAATTATGTCTCCTAGAAAATCCCGCAAGAGGAGTAAGCGGAAGAAGAGAAAAGACTGAAAGAGACTTTTTATGGAGCGTCTGGAATTCGCTCCTGTAAGGGGGGGATAATGTTATGATCTGACTTATATATTTGTGTGCATTTTACCCTGTGTTATGATTTGCCTTGTCTCCCTGTGTGTATATTACCCTGCAGTACCTGTGATCCTCCAGAGGTGCTGCTGTTCAGCCTTTTCCTACTATCAGGGGTTAACTACCACTGCTAGTTAGTCAGCCACACCTGTCTGTGGCCTATTTATGCCTGCTTGTTCCAGAAGCCTTTGCTGGTCATTGAAGTTCCTAGCCTGCTCATGTTGCTCTGTTCCTGAATTACCTGCATGTTTCTGACTACTACTGCAAACTGGTTTCAGTTAAGTCATCTGCTGCATTTCTTTATTATTTACTGCTTGTTTGCCAATATCTGGAAATCCATTGTTCCATTTAGCCTGAACTGTTACTGTTTATTTTTGCCTTACCTGGACTATACTTTACTGCAATAAACAATTTAAACGTTTATTTCATGTGTCTGGCTCCATGGCTGTAATCTAGGAATTGGTTTTGAACAGAATCATAACAGAAACTATGCATGTTAAGATCTGGGGGTAAATGTATTAACATGCGGGTTCTTCAATACCCGCGAGTTCATTGTCTTCGGCGATTAAATTTAAAGCGGCGCTGCATTGTAAAGGGAAGTTTACAATGCAGCGCCGCTTTAAATTTAATTGCCGAAGACGCTGAACTCGCGGGTGTTGAAGAACCCGCATGTTAATACATTTACCCCCTGGTCTTTCCCGGTAAGTTTTGTGCTGCAAACCATGCACCATTTTAGTTTCCCTTCTTTGTACAGTCTCTAATGTAATAATATCCTTCTGGAGATATGGCCTCCAGAACTGGACACAGTATTTTAGATGAGGCCATACCAATGACCTATACAGTGGCATTATTACTTCTTTCCTACTGCTACTGATTCCTCTTCTTATGCAAGCAAGCATCTGACTTGCCTTTTTTAATTGATTTGTTACATTGCTTACCTGCCTTTAAGTCACCTGAAATAGTTACTCCTAGATCCCTTTCCTCCTCAGTAGTTTCCATTATAGTGCCGTTAATACTATATTTAGCATTTGGATTTTTGAGACACAAGTGCATATTTTTGCTGGCATTAAACTAGTTGCCACACTCTTGACCATTCTTCTAGACTACTTATATCATCAATCTTTTGTTTTACCCCTCCTGGTGTGTCTACCCTTTTTCATATCGTTGTGTCATCTGCACAAAGGCATACTTTCCTTTTAATACCATTTGTAGTGTCACCAATAAAGATATTAAAAAGCTCTGGTCCAAGTCCGGATCCCTGGGGTTCTCCTCTGGTAACCTTTTCCTGTGAGTGCACTCCATTTACAACTCTCTGTTTGCTATCCTGTAACCCAAGATTTTATCCATTAAGCCATCTTAGAATCCACTCCCAAGATTTCAAGTTTATTTAATAGTCTGCGATGTGAGACAGTTTTAAAAGCCTTACTAAAGTCTAGCCAAGCTACATTTACGTTCCCCCCTTGATCCTTTGCTTTAGTTACCCAGTCAAAAAAGTCAATAAGATTTGTTTGACATGATTTCCCCCAGTAAGTCCATGTTTAGGAAGTTACTGGATTTTAGATATTCTACAACTCTTTCTTTAAAGAATGTTTATGTCAGGAACCCCTCCAGCCAGTACTACACCACCCGGAGTCTGCTCTGACAGTCTGGTGTTCACTGGAGCCCCTAGTGGTGGGGACAGACTTGGCTGCAGACTACAGAGGGTCGGGTGATGTGTACCAGCTGCGGGGAATCCAGGAGCAGAGGGTAATGGCAGACAGCAAATCCAAAGAACAGGCAGAGGTCAGGGGTCACTTAATAGGAAGAATCGTCAGAAAAAAACGCCAGGGGTCAAGGTCACAAGCAAATCAACATAAATGAAGGTATAAGCCAAACGGTCAGGGGCACAGGCAAAAGACAAATCCAGATGGCAGGCAGGGGTCATACACGGTAATCAGAGATCCAAAGGCTTAACACCAGGAATACAGCAGCAGGCAGCAGCACAGTGAACTGGAAGCTATAACCGGCAGGGAGGCTAAGCCCTCCCTGCCTTAAATACACAGTGTAACCAATCAGAGCCTAGCTTTGAACTGCCCCTAGCCTATGCCTAATGGATAAATCATACAACATTAGCCGACAGGCTAGTTACTTAATTGCGCACGCGCCCAGCGGTTCTCCTTTGCTGGGACGTGGCACTCTCTTTCAGCGTCCCGACCGTTGCCTAGGCAACGGCCGGGACGAGCCCCGGAAGTGACGTCCCGTTCGTCATAGCGATGGCCGGGACATCTGTGAGAGAGTCGCGGCCGTTGGGCACTGCCGCAGCTGGTAACAGTACCCCCCCTTGAGGGAGGGGTCAAGGCACCCCGACATCCAGGCTTCCCAGGGAATTGCTTGAAGAATTCCTCAATGAGTTTGCGGGCGTGCAGGCGTCTCCACGGAATCCAAGATCTTTCCTCCGGGCCACAATCTTTCCACTGAACTAAGAAATGGATTTGCCCCTGGACCTTTTTGGAGTTCAGAATCTTCTCTACCAAGAATTTCTTGTGACCTTCCAGAATGACAGGCTGACATTTCCGTAAGTAACGGAGCCTAGACTTACGTGCAGGGATAGTAGGCTTTAGGAGAGAACAATGAAAAGTATTCGGCATCCTAAGAGACTAAGGAAGCTATAGCCTGAAGGCGACAGGATTAACTTGTTTGATGCTCAGTAATGGGCCAATAAATCTAGGGCCCAGTTTTTTGCAGTTCTGACTGAGCTTAATATTGCGGGTGGATAACCAGACTTTTTGCCCCACCTTAAATGAACAGTCCTTCCGATGACGGTCTGCAAATTTTTTAGACTGAAAAGAGGCCCGTACTAATGCAGCATGCACTTTTTTCCAAACAGACTTGAGGTATGAAGCCGTGGAACGGATCTCCAGGAGGCCAGAAGAATTCAGCAGGAACAAAGAATTTGATCTCGTATAAAAGCCAAAATTACAGAAAAAAGGAGAGGTTTGAGTGGAAGAATGAGAGGCGTTATTATATGCAAACTCAGCCCACGGAAGCAATGGTGACCAATTGTCTTGGAACTCAGTAATATAGAAATGTAGAAACTGTTCAAACGATTGGTTCACTCTTTCCGTCTGTCCATTGGATTGAGGGTGATAGGCTGAAGAGAGACTGATGTTAATCCCAATGATACTACAGAAGGACCTCCAGAACTGAGCAACAAATTGGGAGCCCCGGTCCGAAACGATGTCAATGGATAGACCATGAAGACGAAACACATGCTGTATGAATAACACAGCCAGATCCTGAGCGCTAGGGAGCTTGGTCAGAGGATCAAAATGGGACATTTTACTGAAACGGTCCACTATCACCCATATAGTGTTGTTTCCTGAAGAGTGTGGCAGATCCACAATAAAATCCATTGACAGATGTGTCCAGGGTTTCATAGGTGTAGACAAAGGCATAAGCGGACCTGTAGGAGAGATTCTGGAGGTTTTGTTCCTTGCGCAGGTTTCATAAGTGCGGACAAAGCTCTCAAAATCCGAAGACAGTGAAGGCCACTATACAGAACGTGTAAGGATCTCAAGGGTTCTAGAGATACCTGGGTGCCCAGCCAATTTGTTTTCATGGACCTCAGAGAGGACAGCACTACGTAGATGCACCGGCACAAAAAGACGCCCCGCAGGTGTTTCAGCAGGGGCAATCTTCTGAAATTGACGTATGGTATTTCTTAAATCCTGGGTCAACCCAGCGTGAATGATAGAAGCCGGAATTATAGGTGGTGGTTCACCCGTGGGTAATTGATGAGGTAGAAAGCTCCTGGACAAAGCATCCGCCTTAGTATTCTTAGAACCAGGTCTGTAAGTTAGGACAAAATTGAAACGGGTAAAGAATAGGGCCCATCGGGCTATTCTGGAGTTTAACCGTTTGGCAGACTCAATATATAATAGGTTTTTATGATCAGTGAGGACTGAAATCGTATGAACTGCTCCCTCAAGCCAGTGACGCCACTTCTCGAACGCCCACTTGATTGCCAGGAGTTCCCGATTGCCCACATCGTAGTTGACTTCGGCAGCCGAAAACTTACGTGAAAAGAATGCACATGGATGCACTTTATGATCACCAGGGTCCCTCTGAGATAGGAGAGCACCAGCGCCTACTTCCAAGGCGTCCACCTCCAGGATAAATGGCAACTGCGGATTAGGATGCTTGAAGACCGGAGCAGTAGTGAACGCTTTCTTAAGAGCTTTGAATGCTGTAATGGCCTCTGGAGACCAATTACCAGGATCCGCTCCTTTGCAGGTAAGAGCAGTGATGGGAGCCACCAGATCAGAGAAATCTCGGATGAATCTCCGATAGTAATTAGCAAAGCCTAGGAATCTTTGGATCGCTTTCAGATTCGTGAGATGTATCCACTCCAGGATGGCTTGGACTTTATTAGGATCCATAGAAAATCCATCAGAAGAGATTATGTATCCTAGGAATGACACTTTCTTAACATCGAATTCACATTTTTCAAGCTTGGCGAAGAGATGATGTTCTCTGAGTTTAAGCAGAACTTATTTGACATGATCACGGTGTTGAGAGAGAGGCTGAGAATAAATCAGGGTGTCGTCCAGATACACCACTGCGCACTGACCCAGGAAATCACGGAGTACCTCGTTAATGAGGTCCTGGAAGACTGCAGGCGCATTACACAGGCCGAAGGGCATGACCAAATACTCGTAATGGCCAGATTGAGTGTTGAAGGCCGTCTTCCACTCATCGCCCTCTCTGATGCGTATGAGATTATAGGCGCCCCGGAGATCAATCTTGGTGTATATGGTAGCATCTCTCAATTGGTCAAACAGGACAGAGATGAGCGGAAGCGGATATGTGTTTTTGATGGTGATCTTGTTCAGGCCACGATAGTCGATGCACGGGCGTATACTACCATCCTTTTTGGAGACGAAAAAAAACCCCGCTTCTGCAGGAGACTTTGAAGGTCTGATGAACCCTTTCTGCAAGTTTTCCTCCACATAATTTTGCATTGCCTTAGTCTCAGGGCCAGAAAGGGAGTATAACCTTCCTTTGGGCAACTTGGATCCTGGAAGTAGATCAATGGCACAATCGAAGTCTCTATGTGGAGGTAGAGAATCAGCCGCCTTCTTGGAAAACACATCCTGGAATTCACGATATGCAGAAGGCAGTTGATTCGGAAGCGGCTGCAGGAGCCGAAGAGACATGGCCAAACAGTTTTGAGAACAGTGATTACTCCAACGAGTAATTTCTCCAAGATTCCAGTCGATCACAGGATTATGGAGGTGAAGCCAGGGATAACCCAGAATTAGCGGAACGGAAGGGCAATCAATGAGGAGAAGAGACAAGGTTTCGGAATAAAGAGACCCAACTGTAAGACATAGGGGCGGAGTCGGAAGGATATCCTGCCTCCCGGTAAGGGACCCCCATCCAAACCGCAGACGGTAATAGGGGAATTCATTTTAATGAACGGAATTCCAATGGACTTGGCAAAACTGATATCCAGAAAGTTGCCTGCGGCACCGCTTTCAATAAATGTTGAAGTAACAGGAGTGTGATCCACAGGAAAGATGAGCGGGAACTATTAATGCATTTTTGGAAGAAATGAACTGCAGACCTAGATGAATCTCTTCCACCTTTTTTAGGCCTGATCTTCCCGACTTGTTGGGACAGGAGCGAAGAAGGTGACCTTTGGTTCCACAATATAGGCAGAGGCCTAAGGTGCGTCTCCTAATTCTCTCTTCCTGGGAGAGGCGATAGGCGCCTAGCTGCATAGGTTCCGCAGCTTCCATATTAGAAGGAGGCACAGAAAGGAACGTACTGGGAGTGGATGCTTCCTTCTCAGTTCTTCTTTCCTTGAGGCGTCTATCAATTTTGATTGGGTACTGTACCAGGGAATCCTTTATTTGCTCTGATAACCCCAAATGGAACTGGCTGCTAAAAGCTGGGTCATTCCACTCACTGTCAGTGGACCAGCGCCGGAATTCGGCAGCGTATTCTTCTGCAGAACGTCGGCCTTGCTTCAAGGCCCGTAGATGAGTCTCAGCGGAGGCAACTCTATCTGGATCATCGTAGAGGAGACCCAATGCGTTAATGAAAGCTTCCAAAGATTGCAAAGTAGGACTAGACTGTGGCTGGGTGAAAGCCCAAGACTGGGGGTCACTCTGCAGGAGGGAGATGATAATTCCAACTCTCTGCTGTTCTGAACCAGAAGACCGAGGTTTCAGCCGAAAGTAGAGTTTGCAGCTTTCCTTAAAGTTCCGGAACAGGGTTCTATTTCCGGAGAACCGGTCCGGCAAGTTTAACTTGGGTTCATCAACGGGACCGGAATTCCCATAATGTAGTCCGGGAATCCTTCTCTTGCGTGGACAAACGCTGGGACAATCCCCGGACCATTTGGTATAGGGTCTCAACCTGACCCGCTAGGGCTTGAAAAGGAGACGATTTGGTTCCGCTTTCATCCATCCCAACTTCGTCTCTGGAACATCTGCTTTTAGGCCGATTATAATGTCAGGACCCCCTCCAGCCAGTACTACACCACCCGGAGTCTGCTCTGACAGTCTGGTGTTCACTGGAGCCCCTAGTGGTGGGGACAGACTTGGCTGCAGACTACAGAGGGTTGTGTGATGTGTACCAGCTGCGGGGAACCCAGGAGCAGAGGGTAATGGCAGACAGCAAATCCAAAGAACAGGCCGAGGTCAGGGGTCACTTGATAGGAAGAATCATCAGAAAACACGCCAAGGGTCAAGGTCACGAGCAAATCAGCATAAACAAAGGTATAAGCCAAACGGTCAGGGGCACAGGCAAAAGACAAATTCAGATGGCAGGCAGGGGTCATACACGGTAATCAGAGATCCAAAGGCTTAACACCAGGAATACAGCAGCAGGCAGCAGCACAGTGAACTGGAAGCTATAACCGGCAGGGAGGCTAAACCCTCCCTGCCTTAAATACACAGTGTGACCAATCAGAGCCTAGCTCTGAAACTGCCCCCAGCCTATGCTTAATGGATAAATCATACAACATTAGCCCGCAGGCTAGTTACTTAATTGCGCACGCGCCCAGCAGTTCTCCTTTGCCGGGATGCGGACCTCTCTCTTTCAGCGTTGCCTAGGCAACGGCCGGGACGAGCCCCGGAAGTGACGTCCCCAGTCGTCATAGCAATGGCCGGGATGCCTGTGAGAGAGTCGCGGAGGCTGGGCACCGCCGCGGCTCGTAACAGTTTGCATCAGTTTTCCAGCTACAGATGTAAGGCTCACTGACCTGTAGTTGCTTGCCTCTCCCGTGCTTCCACTTTTGTGCAGTGGTACTACATTTGCTCTTTTCCAGTCCTCTGGAATTACTCCTGTAGTTAGAGACTGGTTGAATAATTCTGTTAATGGTATTTGAACTTAAACTAGCCCCCCAGTTGGAGCAAAAGATATGGCTGAAAACCAGCATACTTCTGTGTGCGCCTGAGATCGACTTTGACGTGGCTGCACGGGAACGCCCTTACTGTATATTGCATACTTGAATCAGCCCATTCCCCAACCTGTTCACTCCCCTAAATTGTAGGCTGTAGATCAGTGATGGCTAACCTGTGACACTCCAGGTGTTGTGAAACTACAAGCTCCAGCATGCTTTGGCAGTAGATAGCTAGCTGATAGCTGGCAAAGCATGCTGGGGCTTGTCGTTTTACAACATCTGGAGTGTCACAGGTTAGCCATCACTGCTGTAGATAGTGTCGCCTGCAATCGAAGCTGACTTGGACATGGCTACATTCTGTTGCGTATCATCCGGTTCTTAGCATGTGCAGAGTGATTTTTGCGATCAATATGCACAAAACCAACAGCTACGTTCCTTAAAGACTCTTAATGTTCCTTAATGACTTATAATACATTGTTTTGGCTTTCCCACTAATTTTCCAATTGCAATAACTAAACTATCTAATTTCAGTTTTAGACATTTATTTTACATTAGTTAGGTGTTTTGTCCCTGGTTATTACAATTGGAAAATACATGAGAAGATCAGAAACTATCATACTGAAAAGGAATCTGGATGACAGTTATGGCAAAGCATGATATTCGGTGGGTTGTGTGATGTACAATAGATACCATATGGTGAATATGGTTGCTGAGTAGTATATGACATTTATGTGATGGTGGCCTGTGTGATTATATATACATGTTGATTGTGTAGCACAGTTGCTAAGTGGTTAACACTTCTGCCTTACAGCACCGGGGTCATGAGTTCAATTCCCAACCATGGCCTTATCTGTGAGGAGTTTGTATGTTCTCCCCGTGTTTGCGTGGGTACTCCGGTTTCCTCCCACACTCCAAAAACATAGTGGTTAATTGGCAGCTAACAAATTGACCCTAGTCTGTGTGTGTGTGTGTGTGTGTGTGTGTGTGTGTGTGTGTGTGTGTGTGTTAGGGAATTCAGACTGTAAGCCCCAATAGGGCAGGGACTGAGTGAGTGAGTTCTCTGTGCAGCGCTGCGGAATTAGTGGTGCTATATAAATAAATGGTAATAATAATTGTGTGATGTTTTAACTCAAAGTTATGAATTTCAATTCTTGTACCTTTCTCAGACTGGTGTTGTCCCCCAAGGTTAAAGAAAAAAAACTCTTCCAGGAGAAAAATGTGTCACTCTGATAGCGACAGGTGAATGAGGGCTATATTAGAAACCGAGACTTTTTGAAAGTGTAAATTCCTCATTCAAAACAGGAAGTCCGCAACAATACAAATTTATGGTTGGTTATGGATAACCAATATATCTTTGAACAAATCTAAAAGTTTGAATGCTGGACTTCAAACTGTAACTCCATGCCATCTGATGTGTGCATTGATGACTTCTGACCTTCATTCTTTGGAGCCTTATGAGAAGATTCGCTGAGGTGTCTTGCTATTAATCAGTCAATCAAATTCTTTATTAATCTCCAGGCAAACCATTGAGCAAACTGGACCTGCGGTACACAAGCAAAGTACGAATATATATATATATATATATATATATATATATATATATATATATATATATATACAGACAAATAGACAGTAGATGCAAGAGAACAATAATATAGATAAACCTGCATTAGACGGGATACATAAAAGTATATTTGGTTTTAGGTGTATAACAATGGGGAAGCAATCAGTTAAAAATTTGTAACAAATACAACAACATAAATGGTTTAAATTTCCTATGAAGTAAAGACATTATAGTCCAAAGAGGATATTAGTTAAAGTGGATGCTATGAACAAAGTTACATACTTAGTTTAAAATGACCCCGGTGTATGACAGGGCAGATACGGGTCAGGAGTTCTGGGCAACTAGTTGGGAAGAGAGTGTAGATCTGTAAATTGGATAATATTTTCAGAAAGGAGGATGGGAACTCAGGAAGATTGTGGAGTGGAATAAGCTGGGACCATTGATAGCAGTTGTAGGTATCTAATATATTTTAAGTAGATCTTTAACATAGTAATACTAACAAGTTCTTAGTTTCAGTGATTTCTGTAGCACATTCCAAAGTAACAGGATATATCCTTTCTAAGGACAGTAGTGGCAGGGAGTAAAGCAAGCTGCATAGTTAAAAGGTGAAAATATCAAGTATTGTGTAGCCCTCATAACTATGAATATCAGTTAGTGCTGTATAATATCTTTGGTTGCCTGAGTCAGAAGACCTTGAGCTTGCACATTGCATTAGAGGCCTAGTACTTTCCTCTGCAGCTCTCGAAACCCGCAGCAAATTAAAAAGGTAGCCAGTTTCAATTGCAATCATCTGGTGGTAAACCCTACTGCACCACCGAACTGCTCCATCTGCAGCCCTAGATAGTTGAAGACAAAATATGTGTCTCATAGTGAAGAGTATATCGGTTTAAAACTCGCACATACGAATACGCACATAAACCTCCAAATCCAATTAATAGCTGCTGTAAATAGAGGTTGCAAGCAATGAATTTACGACGATTAAGGCAGAAGCCTTAATGGATGTGTTCCTTGCGCAATACAGACATGGTATGCCATCACATCCTGCGGTTAGCTGCAGATTCAGCACTATCATGTAGTGAGATTGCTGTCACTTACAAAATGGTGGATCTGCTAATTCACAGATTTGTGTGTTCACTGGAATACAGTACTATTACATTTTCTTAGTTTAGCTTTATCGTAGTTTAAGGCCTGGGTGTCTTAGAAAGAGAGAGTAAAGCAACTTCATAAAAAAGTAGAACTATAAAATAACAATAGAGTTAAATTACATTAAATTGGTGTATAAGCCTCTGCTTAGTTTGTTTTTCAGTGAGCAGTGAGCTTCTGCCTTAATCGTCGTAATTTCATTGCTTTTTGGAGTTTGAGTGAAAGAGTTTCAATAGTTTTTTTATGTTTTAGATGGTATGTAAGTGTACAAACCTTAATCGGACATGTTAAACCGTAATTTCACAGCTTAAAGTTAAAATATTTATGATATCAAATTCAGAAACATGAACAAAAAATTTAACGGCAGATAAGAATCACTTGGCCCTTTTAGTTTCCACTATATTTTTAATCCCTAATAAACATGAGTGTTTAAATTACTCTATTATACTAACCCAGTGTCGGACTAGGGCATAAAGGGACCACCGGGGGACTGCAAAGCTAGGGGTGAGGCCAGCCATCATAGAGGAGAGACCAGATACTAGAGGGGGAGTGGTCAGCCCACAAAGGACAGCTAGCACCATAGTGTAGTATATAAAGAATGCAGTGTGCATATAAAGAGTACAAGGTTTTGACCTGCCCTTTAGATTGGGCAGAACAGTCTCCAAAAATCAGGATTGTCCCACTAGACCAGGCTTGGCTAACCTGTGACACTCTAGGTGTTGTGAAACTACAGGCCCCAGCATGCTTTGCCAATATATAGCAGCTTATTGCTGGAAGGGTATGCTGGGACTTGTAGTTTCACAACACCTGGAGTGCCACAAGTTAGCCAAGCCTGCACTAGACTCAGAAAATTTGACAGACTGTCCTACCTGTTCTTGTCACTTTTACCATCTGTGGCTGCTGTTTTATTTAGTTGCAGCTTGTGTGGATCCTGGATTGTTGGGGGCCCTATTTGGAAAAAATAATGGGTACATTTAGAAAATTCCAACCAGCCCCAGCGTTGAATCAATAGGACCCACAATTAATACTTAGCCACCACCTACCACACACAAATTACATTTCCACAAGCCTGCTGTGCTGTCACACACACTACTGTGCCCCTTAATCACCATGCTGTGCCTCCTTATGATCACACTGCGCCCTTCATGCTGCTTTTGCCCCCCCCCTTTCTCCTGGCCCCCCTTTCACACTTTGCTGTGCTCCCCCTTTTCACTTTCTGCCGTACTCCCCCCTTGCTTCCATTCCTTCACCTACCTTTTCTATCGGCTGCTTTCTCCTCCTCTTCTCTTCTGTCTTCTTTCCGACTCCTCTCTGCGGCGCTCCTCACTGAATGTCACGCCCGACATTCAGTGCGAACGGAGCAGAAAGGAGTCGGTGAGCGCCACAGTCACGTGAGTATTTATTTATTTTTTTAAAACTTTTCCGCTCCCCCCACCAACAAAGAGGGGAGCAGTCAGGGTTGGGGCCTACCGGGGGGTAGCTCGGTTCCTCGGTGGCCCAGTCCGACCCTGTACTAACCTCTACCACATCTGTTGGATGGCTATCCCACCTTTCCATTAGAAAAATAATTTTTCCTCTAATTTTCTCTAAACCTAACTCCCTCTATTTTCAGTGCATGTCTTTTGCTCCCACATACCCCACATGTCACCGCCAACTGCACCAGCTTTTTTTAACACGTCACCTTTTATGTACCAGTCTCTCTCACATGGCACCCCATTCTTACCAGTTTTTCTTTACTTGTTACTAAATATACCCAACAAATTTTCTGCCATATGCCATCCCATATGCCCACAAGCTTTTCTCTCACATTCTAGCCTGTATACCTAGAACCATATCTTCTGTGCAACACCAGGCTAACCCGTGGCTCTCCAGGTGTTGTGAATCTAAAAGATTCAGCTTGCCCTGCCACCTATCGGCTGGATATCTGCTGACCATTCACCTGGAGAACCATGGGTTGGCCAGGCCTGTGTATGTATGTATATTCTAGCAGGCAGTTATGGGAGCAACATGCATGTATGTTTGTTCTGACAGACAGTGATTGGGTGCAGCGTGTATGTTCTGGCAGGCAATGGTGGGGTGCAGCATGTATGTATGAGCTGGCAGGCAGTGGTGGCGTGCAATATCTATGTTGTCAGGAAGTGGTGGCGTGCATTATGTGTGTTGTGGGTGACAGTGGTGGGGTGCAGCATGTATGTATGTATGTATGTTTTTGGAGGCAGTGGTGGTGTGCAGTATGTATGTTGTGGGAGGCAGTGGTGGTGTGCAGCATGTATGTATGTATGTTTTGGCAGGCAGTGGTGGGGTGCAGCATGTATGTATGTATTTATGTTCTGACAGGCAGTGGTGGGGTGCAGCATGTATGTATCTATGTTCTGGCAGGCAGTGGCTGGGTGCAGCATGTATGTATCTATGTTCTGGCAGGTAGTGGCGGGGTGCAGCAAGTATGTATGTATGTTCTGGCATGCAGTGGTTGTTTTGTATTGTGCAATTAGTAAAGGACAATATAGTAATTATGTGCGAGACATGCAGAAGTAGATCTATCTGTGGCCATTTATCAGTGACTGGTTGGGGGAAACGACATAAGAAATTATGGAAAGACAAGGGTGTATGTGTAGTGACATATTTATACAGATTCCATAGCAAGGTATGGTTGAAGAGTAATGGGTTGGAAACACTGGCACCTGTGGGTAATGGGCTGGTCCCAGAGACACAATGCCAGTGTAAGTGAATTTGGCAGAGTAGCACTCTGCTACTATAAGGAAACTGGGCATGATGGCACATCGCTAGTTAAACTAAATTGGTTGTAGTGTCATACTGCTAGTGTATGTGATGAATTTTGCACATTGCTTGTGTCAGTGAACTGATACCCTGGATTATTGCTAATCTAAATGAATGGCACACCCCATTGTACATGAGCCGAATGCAGGGGCATGTTGCTTCTAGTGTACATGAGCCGAGTGCTCGGTCATGTTGCTTCTAGTGTACATGAGCCGAGTGCACAGGTATGTTGCTTCTAGTGTACATGAGCCGAGTGCAACATTGCATGTTGCTTCTAGTGTACATGAGCCGAGTGCATGGGCATGTTGCTTCTAGTGTACATGAGCCGAGTGCACTGGCATGTTGCTTCTAATGTACATGAGCATGTTGCTTCTAGTGTACATGAGCTTAGTGCACGGGCATGTTGCTTCTAGTGTACATGAGTTGAGTGCACGGGCATGTTGCTTCTAGTGTACATGAGCTGAGTGCACGGGCATGTTGCTTCTAGTGTACATGAGCTGAGTGCACAAGAATGTTGCTTCTAGTGTACATGAGCTGAGTGCACAGGCATGTTGCTTCTAGTGTACATGAGCTGAGTGCACAGGCATGTTGCTTCTAGTGTACATGAGCTGAGTGCACAAGAATGTTGCTTCTAGTGTACATGAGCTGAGTGCACAGGCATGTTGCTTCTAGTGTACATGAGCTGAGTGCACAGGCATGTTGCTGCTAGTGTACATGAGCTGAGTGCAGAAGAATGTTGCTTCTAGTGTACATGAGCAGTGTCACTTAACGGGCCATTGTTGGCCGTTGCAGTTGCCGTTTCATCAGTCTCTGATAGCGAGGGTCCATAGACAGATCTCCTTCTCTGCAGAGTCAGGCCGCTCCTCAGAAGAAAAGGCAGCTCCCTTAGCTTATGCTTCAGCTGCTCTTGCTGCTCATGGACGCTGCAGCTCCGGCTAAGAGAGGGAACTGCCAGTCCTGTAGGGGACACATCGGTACTACTCTCTGAGATGGGCTGCATCTTCCTTCTGCTTCTCTGCTCTACAGTCATACTGCTTACCTACGGAAGAGTAAATATCCCTTTCATTAATGGCATACAAACTGCATTAATCTCTTCCACATTTTCCTGGTAGGAATAACCAGTAGACAAGGAACATGGATATTGCCCAAAAAAATCAGAATGAGACAGGTTTTAAGTGAGGATTGCTGACAGAGCAGTGTTTAAATCATTATAGCAATGACAAGCTAGTGCAAGGTGAATCGTCCTTGTATGTGCTAAGGTTAGTAATGTATTCAGTGAGAGGTGCTGAATAGTATGTCTTTTTACATGTTAAATTAATTGTTGGCTTTATCAGAAGCAGCAGCAGCTCCATCTGTTCCCTGTCCAGATAACTCTTATCCAGGAGTTCCTGCAGGACAGCTGCCTCTAAATCTGGTTTCTCCACCTTTGTGAATGACATGGCAGCTGTTAGATTATGAGACAGCAGGCAATCTTTCTTTAGGAAGATCTGGGACACCTTAAAACCCGTTCCTGTAACATAACTCTTTTAAATCTCCCGCTCCCAGCTCAGTGCAGTGAATAAATTAACTGACCTCACTAAAGGGTGGGAGGTTTAAAAGACACTGAAGGGTTTGCTACACACTGAAGGGACCATTAAACTTTAAAATGAGTGTGGTGTCAGGGCTGACGATGCTAGTGTGTATCCCCCGAAGACGCAAAACCCTAGCCATTTCCCCTGCAGCAAATATGACTGATATGGGCAGCACAGTGGCCTAGTGGTTAGCACGTCTGCCTCACAGCACTGGGGTCATGAGTTCGATTCCCGACCATGGCCTTATCTGTGTGGAGTTTGTATGTTCTCCCTGTGTTTGCGTGGGTTTCCTCCGGGTGCTCCGGTTTCCTCCCACACTCCAAAAACATACTGGTAGGTTAATTGGCTGCAATCAAAAATTGACCCTAGTCTCTGTCTGTCTCCCTCTCTGTCTGTCTTTGTGTGAGTGTGTGTATATATTAGGGAATTTAGACTGTAAGCTCCAATGGGGCAGGGACTGATGTGAATGAGTTCTCTGTACAGCGCTGCGGAATTAGTGGCGCTATATAAATAAATGATGATGATGATGATGATATCTCCAGCTGACAGAAGTAAAATTCTTAGCAATGGAGGTCAGTCATATTTGTACTTGCAAGTGAAGCCATTCTGAGTACACCCAGCACACGCCTCTATCTGACATGTGCAAAGTTATGAAATCCCCTATGTTTAAAATTGAGCATATTTTACAAAATAGAGCTACATGGGAGAGCAAAATAAAGCATGTGTGTGTTTTTTATTGTACAGATGATAAAGGGGCTTTCCACCTTAAGATGACCTTAATTTGCCATGTGTGTGCATAATCTCCTATACGTTTCTTTCTAGTTTCCTTTATGTACTATTTTGTACTTGTGCTTTGTGTAAAAGTTGTGAGAGGGCATATACAAGCCAATAAATAAGAGGAATCTGAAGGTGACAAACTCCTAAATCAACTCTATAATTAGCACTGTTAGAAGATGACAATATAAAACTATTATGTTGAACCCATTCACTCAGTACCATTTTTCTATTAGCAATTAAAATGTACATACCAATGTATTGCTACTAGTTTTGAAAGAAGTTTAGATGCTATATTTTATCGCATTTTTAACATTATCCCTTTCAATACTTATTGCAAAGATAAGGATTGACAGATTGTATTTATTAAAATTCTTCATCAGGAACAGCAGTCACGAACAACTGCTGTTCCTGCCAAGACCCGTCTCCTATCTTTCCTATGGTCACTAACGCAATGTGACCACCTTTTCGATAGTGACCGGACAGGAGAGCAGGAAGATGTGAAATGTTAAAATCAATATTTTGCAAGCGTCTCTGTATAAGGCACATTTTACAGTTGTGTCTAACCACATGGTTATCAGCAGCTAAGACTGAGAACTGCTTGACAGTCAGTAGAGCTGACTCATTCTAAGAAGTGGAATCTATCACTATCACTATGTATTTAAATCAAAGGATTTGGCTGGCATTGAAAGCTTACAATAACAGTAGCACTGAAAGTTACATACCCAGCACAGAGAGTGTCCTGCAGAGAGATGGAATATGAGAGGGAGGAGGAGCAATGGGGCTGAGATGGCACACATAGGATTACAACAGTAGCACTGCAGGACAAGCCAGCTGCAGTATCTCAACAAGCACATTCTTTGGATACTCACAAAGGAACTATGTACTGGAGCTATTTGTAAATGAACTTTGCCTGCAAAATAAAAGATTTGGGATTTTGAGAATGGTTAAACTTTATGGCAAGAGTTTACTAGTTAAGAAAACGTGTTGGAAGAGAAGAGCTTCGGTTTGCTTTAAGCATTAAGACTGTCTGACCACTTAGAAGCTTCAATCTCACTCACACCAAGGTAAGAAAGACTCGTAGAGCTTGTTCACAGGTAACTGGTTATTAATAGTGTTATAATTATAAGTAGCAAGTGACAACTTATTCTGCAAAGTATGTAACTGCGTCTTTGGTCTAATCTGTTTGCGGTGCTAATTGCAAATCTCAAAATTTACACAGTGCCCACATACAGAGTGCTATAGTCTATTTGTATCTTGCCCTTACTTGGTGGATGAAACTAGTACTTTCTGCACACACCTGCTACTTTATCTGTACTTTTTTTCTGTACTTATGTATGCTCTTATATTACTGCAGAGATGTAATAGATACATTTGCTTGACACCCCCGATTAATTAGTTCCAGTGGAGATTTGTATGTAGATTTTATAACGAATGAAGATGTAGAGTTACTAGTTGAAACTTTAAACACTGGCAGAAAACTTTTACACACTTTACTCCTAGTACCAACAATTGTTGTGCAACAACTAAAGCGGATGAGAGAGGACAGTGATCAGTGCAGAAACCTTAGAGCAGTTTTGAATTTCCTGCCCCCCCCAGCTCAGTGCAGTGAATAAATTAACAGACGTCACTGAGGGGAAGTTTAAACGGGGTCTGTCACACAGCCGTTCTGGCACCAAACTGTGCCAGGTCCAATAATACTACAGGGTGCCCCCTCTCAGTCCCAAAACACTAAACAACCCCTCTGTACCAGGCAAATATGGCTAATTTATCCTGCTCACAAAATGAAATTTCTTAGCGAGAGGGGTCAGTCAGCCATATTTGTACTCTGAAGTGAAGCCAGTATGAGTACACCTAGCACACACCTCTATCTGACATGCGCAACATTATCTTTAAAATGGGGCATATTTTACCAAATTGTAAAAAAATCTGTAACTTTGTCAAACTTGTGAACCCTCAAAGGCACTCCTCAGCCCTTATAGCTTTCTAACAAAATTTACTGCATGTCTTTAAACGCCCTGTACACCGAGTTACGCTCTCCCAAAAAACCTAGAATAACGGCGACTTCTGCGAAACAGAAAGTGGAAAAAAATGGCGAGATTTTGAAGTTTAGATTATTCCTAATTTGTTATTTTTTATTCCATTTGCATGCCAAATTTCAGTTTAATAGCTGTAATACATTTTCAAATGTAGACCCTCAAACACCATGCCCCCCCTCTCACAGATTTCCAATGGCAGAATGTCGTTTTTTAGATGTAACCTTAATATAAGGGCATGACTGTGCCCTTATAATATATATATACATATATATATATATATATATATATATATATATATATATATATATATATTAAAAAAAACCTCCTGAACCCTTCTGAACACCAGTGTCTGAAACACAATAGCAGGCCATGGCTAGCAGATGCACAGTACTCCTGGGATAAAGCTTGCATTAACGTAAATCAGACTTAAGGCCTTAACCAGCATTCATTAGCCTCTATAATCCTCTGTCTATCACTTATCAAGTATTTATATCTGCCTCCTTTCCAGGTCTTTAATTATTACTAGAGTATGTGTAAGCTCTCAGTGCTGCTTAACTTGTGTCAGGAGCACACGGGGAAAGATCATAAACTAGCTTAAGTTGGTGCTACCCATCCCCAGGGTGTAGAGTCTAACATGGCACCATTGTTCACTGGGTACCCCACAAGAAGGTATGGGCTCTGCTGTGCATGCCATGCAGGTTGCGGCCCTTGGGATGGATATTAAGTGTAGTTCGAATGCCAGGTCAACGGTCTGTAACTGTTCCAGCATTGAACAATAGGAGGAGCAGCTAGGACTCTGGAGAATAGACAGCAAGGATGAGTTCAAAATACTGATGGTATATTCCTAGGAACAGGAAGAAAAATTGAGGAGTGCAGAGGCAGAGTAGAACAATCTGCCAGGAACAATGTAGCACAAGGAGGCAATTAGAAATGAACCAGGATCTGGATAAACACCAAGGAGACAGCAAATCACAATTGTGACAAGCGCTAAAGCTGAGATACACATTCTGGCAACTTAGACTTGCACAGTTTAACTACTGCATCAGAATGCACAGGAGGTGGGGAGGAGTACTGAGCAGTGATGTGACCATGTCTATATTAAGACAGTGTACACCTGCATTATCTTCCAAGATAGTGCTGCTTGATAGCGGCTTCCTCTGGGAAGAAGAAGACCTGGCAGTGCTGTAAAGACCAAAAGGAAATGTGCACCAGATACCGGGAGCCAACTTGGTAAGCCCTATGTGTACCCCTTTAATCAGGCTCCTAATAACCCTGCTGCTAGCAGGCTCTCCTTTCAGAACTGGTGCGCCATTAGTGGATTGACCTGTTTTATTCTTCTGGTATTACGTAACTTCACACTGCTTAACCTGTCAAGATCCTGCCTCCAGCTATCTCTGTATTCTGTAACCCTTACAATTTTTGCCTGAGTGGACTCTGCTTTACCTACCTTGACAAAATGTTCTAGCAACACTACAGTCGAAACACAGCTTGAAAAATTTGCCTGCTTCTCTACTTCAAACAATACTGGGGAAGTACAACTTAATCCCCCACAGCTTATCACTCAAATGGGATGAACAGACCAATCATGTGGGTACAAACTTTCCAACAAGTAATGCTAACAGTCACTGCCTCTAAAAAATGCACAATGGATAAAATAGGTGAGATCCCTAATGTACTATAGCATCCAGAACATGAGAGAAATAAGGGAAGAGGCAGAGTATTGTTTACCCTTCAAGATACCAACATTCCTATAAAAGGATAACTACAGGTTGGCTTCCCAAATAACTGCATGTAAACAAAAGATATCAGATTTAGAGGGAAGTCTGAAACAAAATAATGTCAGATTTTTGAGGTTGCCAGAAAGGTTCAATAGGTCCAATCTGGAGGACTTTCTGAAAAGTGTTTGGTAGGGAGGCTTTTCATTCTCAATTTTCTGCGGAGAGAGCACTGCTGTCTGTTTTCATCCCCAATTAGAAGGTGTGACAGAAGCACTTGGAAATTTCAAATGGCAGATATATATGTCCCAGGCTGTCTGTCTTATATGCTTTAAAACCCCAGGGAGATTGCTGGTGCTTTGGAAAAGCATCCCGAAGAGTATGTCCACTTTTAGTAAAAACTGTAAGGAGCTCTGCAGTGTAAATGGAGATAAAAGGGTGGGCTCCATTTACAAGACCTAGTCCAGGAATTTTGCTCTTGCAACAGGCTGATTGATGGTTGCACTTGTGCGGGGAATTAGAAAGGGATGTCAGATGAGTCTCACTCTCAGACCCGGGGAGTAGGTTGGATGCCTCCCGAGAAACACTGCAAACAGTGACCAGTAAGTCCTGTATATTTTGTGTGTGTATGGGACACAGGTCCATCACTTGAGAGAGGGTGTTCTTGTGTTTAGTTAGTGCCAGACAGGCCAAGTGTTTATTTTTAAATTTTCTTTGTTATTTTTCTTTTTGATAAAACTGTCTGAGGCCAGTTGTACCAGAACCTTGGACTTGTTTGACTTATCTGCTACTGTACACTACCATCTACCCCAGAAGATAGCACCTGTTCCCCTAACCCAGTTACAAAGGATATAAAGGATATTTGTCCGCAAGCTAGTCAGATAGTAAAACTTGCAGCAATTAAAAAACCACAAAGTATCATTTTGTATCTGCCACATATATATATACTTTTCTTTTTGTTCTTTGACTTTATCGGGGCTTAAATGATAAATGTTTATTTCTCTTGCTTAACTTTAAAATTAGGGAGAGACTCTTGATGTTGGCTTATTACTTAGAATCCCCCCTCCAACATAGAGAATATTAAGTGCTATAGTCACTGCAGGTGACTATCTTTTATTAGTTGGTCTAATATTGGTACCTGGGGTTTGAATTTGTGTTTTGTTCTGGAATTCATGTATTTGAAAGTTGGAGTTAATTATACAGGGTGGAACCAAGGTTAGGGAACGTTGTTAAATATGGACAGTATGTTAGGTTCTTTTATTAAACTAAAGAGGACTCAATTTTTAATGGTATGTTTTGTTTATGCTATGTTTCACTTGCATGCAACCGTATGTGTCCAGGGCTCAGTGGTTATGGGATCTCCATGCAAAGTGTTGGGGGTCCGAACAATCCCTGCTCCTCATGTTCTCAATTTCTTTTGTGCAATATTATGGCCATGGGGAGGTCTTATCTAGGGGTGTTCTGTCTGGTCACATGGAATTTCAGGGGTTTAAATTACAAAATAAAAATAAACCTTCTTTTGGCTCATCTTAAAAAGTACAAAGCCAGCAAAGTTTTGTGTCTGAGAAAGCATTGGGTCAGGTATTCTTCTTACCACACTGTGCAATTGTAAAAGGGTTTCTAGGGTGGCTGGGGTTTAATCTCCTTAATAGTCTTTCAAATGTATGGATGACCATTTAATAACGTTATTTATGACTATTACCGTCAACCAACTCCTCGCAAAGGTAATTCTGATTTAACCTAAGAAATATTATTCTTATTTTCCCTTAAATCCACAGGACCAATATTGATATATTAACGTATACTGTTATCTTCAAGAATTGCCACAGACAAGATGTAGCTTCATTTAAAACGTGTTGTATTATTAACATTCTAATTATAAAATGTGTGCATATATTATAAAACAGTAAACAGTTTTTATACAGTATTTATACAAACTCAACAGATTTAGTTTCATACAATACATTGCAGTCAATTGCCTGTTTTATAAATATACAAGTCATTGTGTCAGTGTTTTGACTAACTATTGTCTAAAGATGTGCAAATGTTTTTGTGTGTGTGGGGGGGAGGGGGGAGCGGGTGGAGGGCCCTATGGGGGAGAGAGAGAAACACAATCAAGCACACTTTTTAACCTTCCAAATATTCTACCATTTATCATTTCATTTCACTTATCTCAAAGTCCAACAGTCGTTATTCACTATCTACATTCCCTTCACATGGAAGCTTCTAGATGGCTGTCATTTTACAAGTATGGTAGCTTCTAGATGCATTTTCTCTATTGCCTGAACTCAGCCTGCTCTGAACACATGGTATTTGACCTTGCTGCCATATTAACTATTTCATTCTCTCCAGCAATAAACCACATTATTTCAGAGTTTTAGAGTTACAAACTACCATTTAAACCAACAGTCCAACAAAACTTTATATTGAACAATCTGACCACTTCCTGAACAATCCAATCATTTGCTATGCATCGAAGTCCTAATCTCAGCCACACTTTTCAACAGCAGCATAGCAGGCTTTCCAATACCATCTACACAGTTTTTTCAATTTCCCATGAAATACTTTTACAACACAACCATTCTATTTAACATGCATATCTTCCATGCACTTATTATACATTTACACTAAACAGCATTAAACAAACTATAACCATACACTTCCTTTTACACAACATTTGCAATTTCCATTAGTCTTTTCCAATAACTGAAATAGCTTACAATATTTAAAATGTCCGACTTGCTTTGTTAGAAGTTACAAGCACATGTTGGTAACATGTGCTTGTAATGGCCTAATTGACTACCAATGAACAGGCCCTAGTAATATACTTGTAAGTCCACCACAAATATATATTTTACACAAAATACATCTATTCCAAAAAACCTTTGCAACAAACACAAATTCTTCAATGACAAAAACTTCACTAACTCCATTGTATCTGAACTCAGAAAATTCCATTCAAGTAACCTAACAAAACTCCATTTTAACATGAAACCAACACATAACCACACAGAACTATGTATATATCCAGTTTCAACCATCTTCCATTCAAAGACAAATTATACTTCATTCACATTAACTCCATTTACAAACCATCACAAAACTATATATTTCCAGTTTCACTCACCTTCCATTCAATCACATTTTTCCTACTAGCCAGGGCCTGGAAGGCCCCAGACAACTTACTTTTCACTATGTTCAGCTATGAGCTGTATCTACATGTCTTATCAGGCTGGGAGCAGGGCACCAAGAGACCCTTTGTGCTCTTTGCTACATAATATAATATCTTTCTACTGGGTAGAGTTTACCTTTCCACAGGAAACGGATCACAGCCTTTCACATGCTAATTCTGACCAGCTGCTCAACAGACTCGTACAAGCATTCACAAACCTTCTGTTTTTAGTGAGGGAGGAGAGTTTTGTGCATACCAACTTCTGCTCATATATTATAAAATGAAATCTAAAATAATAGATTTATATACTCTTCATCAGCAATCGTTCAAGGGGCATATTGGTTCTTGTCAGAAGGCTGCTCAACTTCATTGTGGAGAAGGTGCAAATTGACCCTCTAAGACAATATGCTTTTATACACATTTTGTTCAACTCATCCCCACCTATACGTCTTGTAGTTTGTATTTGCCCTCCATACAACAGCGACATTCTTAAAAAATGCAGTGTCTATGACTTTTTCTCCTAAGAAACCTATTAGTTGAATGAGAGTCAGTGTACTGGACAAAGATCTATACAGATGATTATTATTATTATCGTAGAGATATAAGGCACCACAGTGTTCCACAGTGCCGTACAGTAGGGAAAACAGTACATACATAAAAGTGACATACTAGGTAGACAAAATAAACGTCAATATGAAATAAAGGATATGAAGGACCCTGCTTATTCTAAGTGCTTACATTCTAAGTGGAAGAGGGCACAGCTGAAACAAGAGAAGAGGCTCAGAGTGGAGATTGGGACAGTTGTATGGGTGCATTAATGTAAATAGTGTTATCAGGGATAAGGTCACCTCTAAAAAAAAGAGATGGGTTTTCAAAGAGCATCTAAAGATTTGAAGGCTGTGGTGAAGTCTGATTGAGCGTGGTTATGAATTCCATAAGTGGGGAGCAGCATGGGAGAAGTCTTGTAGGCAGGAGTGAGAGGTGGTTACCAGAGAAGAGACAAGGCGAAGGTCAGAGGTAGATGACGAGAAAACCCTGTAACTCGGTTTATGCAGATGCACATTTGCACAATTAATAGCCAACATGAAATATGTTTGGTTGAGGTCTCACGAGTTTGACATTTTGACATAGAAAACTTTTCTTACCATTCCGTGATTCGTCATGCCGCCATTTCTAGAATAGACCTGACTCTCATTTCCCAGCAATTGGTTACTTTAGTTATCAAAATTGAATATATTTTGGAAATTTATTTATTTTGTACGGAAGTTGTGATGCATATTTTAATAACAAACAGGGAGATAAGAAAGTCAATTCAACAAGAAACGGAAGTTAAGAGACAGGCCCATCTTAAGCCATTTACGCAATGGAAAATAAGATGCAGTGGATTTTAAGCAGTCAGTTCATCTTAAGATCTGTTGAAGTCGTATAATTGGATGAACGAAAGTATATTGGTTAATATTGTTTTGCTGTGCGATTGCAATTTGTACGCCACGTAACAGATCCGTACGCCACCTAACACAGCGCGTGGTGCGATCGCACGGTAAAATACGCACGTACACACTCGCATTACAACATTTAGTTATTTATATAATTCATATTCATGCTAGTTTGTTACACTGTAATTTATGAGCAGATAGTATTTGGTTTATTATTAGTTTATATAATATGATTATATGTACACTTCAGTGATATTTAAGGTTCAGCTTATAGGAAAGGTGTCATGTCTATGTCATATTAATCCCCTTTACATCAGCAGCTGTTCGGTGCATTTGGCGAAGAGATCGCACATTGCATACTCTAGTTATTGATGTTAGTGAAATAAACCTTTAATATGATATTAACTGTCAAATGCTAATGGACTGATTGTAATTGGAGTTTGGCGGGAAGAACAGAGCAGTTTGGCGGAAAGAACAGAGCTCATCCCCTGGAGAGACCCCCACCTTTGGATTCCTTAGATTGAATCAGCCTATGATGTGTAACCCCCTGGACCCTCCTGATGCCTGGACCAATAGAAGCAAGCTATACCACCTGCATTTTTTCACTGTATCTCTGTTTGCATATAAGCAGTAGCTCTCATGTAGTCTTCAGTCTACTCTGACCACAGTTATCTAAACAGATATACTGTGCACTGGGACCCGTGGAAGCGCAGCGATTGCAGCGGTATGTATTTATCTTTTGGTATTGGCTGTACTGTACTGTATTATATTACAATCATGTAATGAACTGTTAACTTTTTACATCTGCTAAAATAAATCACTTTGTGCGTTAGAAACACAGTACAATCGCTTGGGCAATGCTTATTTGAAAACGATAGAATTACTTTAATAATTTGGGGGCTCTTGAGTTTGGAGGTTATGTTGCCGGAAGGTATGCAACGCTGACGGAATTCGGTTCCTCAACAAAGGGTGGATATTGACAGACGCGTCTCATACGAGAAAGAACGCAATGTGTTCAAAACCTGTTGTCCATTCTGTGTTGAGAAGCCGAATGTCCGCAGTTGCGTAATCTGAAGGAATGCTAACTAGAATCTAGGGACAAGAAAGAAAAATGTTTCTTTTTATTGTCGTTTTGCGTTTTAAAAGGTATTGCATTGCCTAGTGTATGTGTATTTCCTGTTTAACATGTATGAACTTCCAGTATTGTTACCATGTGTTTAAGCAATCATGTTCATAGTCTGTTATATATGTAACATAGTCTACATATGTGTTAATATGTTCATAGTCTGTTATATAAGCATTTGTTTAAACCTCTGTAAAACTACCATTGATTGGGAAATCTATTTTCTGTGCAGAAAACAAAAGGTTGTATGCGAATGGTATGCATAAAGATAAGAGAAGAGTTTGCATACTGTTGAAAAGAGATAGATAAGGGAAGAATTTGCATACTGTTGAAGACAGACAAAGAGGTGATTTACTATTGAAAATACAGGGATATCGGTTGCTGCCTGACCAGGGGGTGCTGGATGGGCAAGGTTGTGTTTGAAATAAGAACACTATTCTAAGTAGTATGTGGATTTTTATGTAGCATACGGTGTATTTGAATAAGTAGTATGTGGATTTTTATGTAGCATACGGTGCAGTTTTATAGGTAGTATACAGGGTATACGGTGATATGGTAATATGTGGATTTTTATGTAGCATACGGTGTTATAAATAATATACAGTATTCTAAGCTGTATATGGTGTGGGTTTTATGGTATTATGTGGTATTTTGAGTAGCATACGGTGTATTGAAGAAGTACATGATTTGAATAAGTAGTGTACAAGGTATACGGTGAAAACAGATTTTGTGGAGAGCCAGGATATCGAGGAGCTGATATTTCTGTAGTCCGCAGTGGTATTTCTGTGTTAGGAGGTGTGTTGGCGTAGCCTGTGAAACCATCCACGGATAAAAATCTCTAGTAGGTTCTGTTTGAAAGGAGAACAGGTAAAAAAAAATTTTGCGTAGCGTTGAGAAATAGGTTGTTTTCACAATGGATGCGAAGCAAACGCTAGAAATAGTTTGTGTTGTGCTGCCTAATGAATGGCCGGTTAGTTCGGCAAGGTATGTTATGCATAATAAATATGGTGCATACGCAACGGCATATTGCGACAGGTGGGTCAAGTTGACCAAGGATTGTGAGAGACCTTTCCCAAACATAGGTAGTTTTGAATCAAAGGTGTTAAGTAATGTTAGAAATAAAGTGCGGTTGATTACATCAACAAAAACGAGAATTAAACATGATGATTGTTTAAAATTGTGGCAAATGGAAGGTAACACGTGGCAGAGCAGCGAATGCACAGCAGAAGTAAGTATGGCGAAAAGTGTGCGAACAGCGGAAATGAGCGTACCGGAAGTGAGCGTTCCGGAAGTGTGCGTTGCAAAGCGTGGAGAACTGAGCCCAAGCACGCCCCAGACAAATTCGGTCGGGCGGTAGTACAGCCAATACCAAAAATGTAAAAACTGTAACTAGTAACTTGTATATTGTTTTAAGTAACGTTAAAAGTAATGTTTCAGGACAAAGAAAAGGAACGATCCCACCAGCAGGGGCAACAGCTGGAAGTGGTAAGAATAATAAAAGAGGTTAACACAGGGGGAGACATCCATTGTACTGCAACAGCAATTCCAGCAACTAGTTCAGAACATAGTGATTTGGTAGACTTACATCCTGTCTGCACAACAGCAGTTCCCAATGGGAAAGCGGACAGAGATGGTGACTTTCCCTTAAAATATGTAGCAAAGCATGATCCATGGACTAGGTCTGAAATATTTTCAATTTTATCTGATTTCCCTGATCCTAGGAAAGATTTGACCAAATGTCAGAAGTTTATTAGATATTATGGTAATGTGTACGAGCCAACTAATAACGATTGGCGATTATTATTGAGAACTTGTCTTCCTCTCAATACTGACATACAAAGGTTCATTAAGGATTGTATGTTGGAGGAGGATAAATCCTTAACCGAGGATGATAATCAGGACAATATTAGACGTATAATCACACAGTTGACCATATATTTTCCAGTGATCGTGGAATGGAAAAAGATTTTCACCATCAATCAAAAAGATAGTGAGATTACAACTGACTATTTCTTCAGGGCTTTAGCAGCCATGACTAAGTACACAGGGATCCCAGATATAAGGGAGAATCCACATCATAGGGAGGTAGTTGTTGCAGTACTAATGGACAGTCTCCGGGAGGATCTAAGGACCTGGATACAAACCTCATTTCCTAATTGGAGGGGTCTCACGGTAAATGCAATTAAAGAACATGCCATAGAACTGTTACGAGCCGCGGCGGTGCCCATCCGCCGTGACTCCCTTACCTCCGTCCCGGCCGTCGCTATGACGACCGGGGCGTCACCTCCGGGGGCTCGGCCCGGCCGTTGCCTAGGCAACGGTCGGGGCGCTGAGTGTGGGAGCGCGGCGTCCCAGCAAGGGGAACTGCTGGGCGCGTGCGCATCTAGATAGCCTGTGGGCTAATTAATAAAATGGGCTGTATTCTTGCAGAGCTAGGCTCTGATTGGTTGGGGCCAGTATTTAAGGCAATGAGGTCTGCTACCTCATTGCCGGTTATAGCTTCTGTCTCACAGTCTGCTGACCTGCTTGTTCCTGTTCCTGTTCCTGTTCCTGTGTATTGTATTTTGCTGACCTCTCGTGTATGACCCTTGGCTTGGATTTGGACTTCGCTTGTTTATCCCGTGACCCTGACCTTTGGCCTGTTTACCGTTTCTCCTGTTTGCCTGTGACCCTTGACCCCGGCCTGTTAACTGGACTTGCTACCTGCTGCCGGCCCTTGACCTCTGCGTGGACCTCACTCCGCTTGCCTGGGTTCTCCCCAGCCGGTACACACTTCACGACCCTCTGTCAGTCTGCAGCCCAGTCTGTCCCCACCATCAGGGGCTCCAGTGAACACCTGATTGGCAAAGTAGACTCCGGGTTGTGTTGTGCCGGTTGGAGGGGTGCCTAAAATTATAACCGGCCCTACACGGAGACGAGGTTGGAATGGATGCAAGCGGATCCACACCGTCTCCGGCACAAGCCCTAGCGGGCCATGTTGAGTCCTTGTATCAAATGATACAGGGATTGGCTGAGCGTTTGTCCGTTCAAGAAGAAGCCGCGAAAACTTCACAACCCACTCCGAGTTCCATCTGTGAACCTAAGATGAATTTGCCGGATCGGTTCTCTGGAAATAGATCCCTGTTTCGGAATTTCAGGGAGAACTGCAAGCTCTATTTCTGGTTGAGACCCCGCTCCTCCGGGGCAGAGCAACAAAGAGTCGGGATTATCATTTCCCTCCTACAAGGTGACCCCCAGTCCTGGGCCTTTTCTTTTCCACAGACCAGCCCTGCCATGCAGTCCGTAGACGCTTTCTTTGAGGCATTGGGTTTACTATATGATGACCCGGATCGAATGGCCTCCGCAGAGGCTCATCTACGGGCCTTGAAACAAGGCCGGCGGTCGGCAGAGGAATACTGCGCTGAATTCCGTAGATGGTCACCTGATAGTGGATGGAATGACCCTGCCTTACGTAGTCAGTTCCGCCTCGGTCTGTCGGAACAGATTAAAGACTCTTTGGTGCAATACCCATCTCCTACCTCTCTGGAGGATCTGATGCACCTCTCCATTAAAATCGACAGGAGGTTTAAAGAGCGGAAAACCAAAAAGGAGACATCATCACCTCCATCCGCCTTCGTTCCTGTTTCCACGGATGGTGAGGAACCGATGCAATTAGGAGCGTATCGTCTCTCCCCTGAGGAAAGAGACAGGAGACGATCACAAGGCCTATGTCTCTATTGTGGCACAAAAGGCCATTTCTCCCGTTCCTGCCCAAATAAGCCGGGAAAAGAGCATGCCTAGGGAACGAGGGGAAAGTTCATCTAGGTCTGCAGATTGTCTCCCCGAAAAATGCTGTTTTGATCCCTGCACAGCTCACGTTCAGTACTCGTTCTATGGACCTGGCGGCCTTCATTAATAGTGGAGCTGCAGGCAACTTCCTTGACATCGGGTTCGCCCGTGCTGCTGAAATTCCGATGGTAAGACTCAAGTCTGCTATTACAGTCTGTGGCTTAGATGGAAGTCCATTACCTGGTGGCAAGATTTCATGGGAGACCCCGCCACTACAGTTGAATATCAGAGCTCTCCATTCAGAGTCAATAGCCTTCTTCCTTATTAATTGCTCATCGGTTCCCTTGATCCTGGGCCACCCATGGCTTTCCCGGCATAACCCTGTAATGGACTGGGTAAAAGGAGAAATTATCCAGTGGAGCTCTTACTGTAAGCAGTCCTGCTTGTCACTGCTGCTGCGAGTGATCCAGTCTATTCTGGAGCAACTTCCCTCACAATACCACGACTTCTGGGACGTGTTTTCCAAGAGAGCTGCGGATACTCTACCACCTTACCGTGACTTCGACTGCACCATCGAGCTCATACCTGGTTCCAAGTTAGCCAAGGGACGCCTGTATTCCCTCTCGGCTCCCGAGACCAAGTCCATGCAGGATTATATTGAGGAGAATTTGGAAAAGGGCTTCATCAGGCCATCTAAATCTCCAGTAGCAGCTGGTTGTTTTTTGTGTCTAAAAAAGACGGAGGACTAAGACCCTGTATTGACTACAGAGGATTGAACCTCATCACAGTCAAAAACACCTATCCACTTCCTCTCATCTCTGTATTGTTCGATCAACTAAGAGGTGCAATAGTCTTCACCAAAATTGATCTTTGGGGTGCATATAACCTCTTACGTATAAGAGCAGGTGATGAGTGGAAGACGGCATTCAATACGCTCTCTGGCCACTATGAATATTTGGTCATGCCGTTTGGTCTTAGTAACGCCCCTGCAGTATTTCAGGACCTAATTAATGAGGTGCTACGTGAGTTTCTGGGACATTTCGTTGTTGTTTACTTGGACGACATCCTCATTTATTCGGAGTCGTTGTCAGTACACCAGGGTCATGTCAGATAAGTCTTACAAAAGTTACGAAAACATCATCTCTATGCTAAACTCGAAAAATGTGAGTTTGAGGTTCAGAAGGTATCCTTTCTTGGTTATATAATCTCATTGGAAGGATTCTCCATGGACCAAACCAAGGTCCAAGCAATCCTAGACTGGGTACAACCGAATAACCTCAAGGCGGTCCAGAGATTCCTGGGATTCGCCAATTATTACAGGAGATTTATTGGCGGCTTTGCGGATATTGTGGCTCCTATTGTCACTTTGACTCGCAAGGGGAGCGACCCAGCTAACTGGACATCTCAGGCAATAGCTGCTTTTGAAACCCTGAAGAAAGCCTTTGTGTCTGCTCAGGTCCTCAGACACCCAGATCCTAAGGTACCGTTTATTCTTGAGGTTGATGCCTCTGACGTCGGTGCGGGTGCCATCTTGTCTCAAAAAGATTCCCAGACTCACCGCTTACATCCATGTGCTTATTTCTCTCGCCAGTTCTCTTTAGCAGAGGCCAACTATGATGTGTGAAACCGAGAGTTGTTGGCAATCAAATGGGCCTTTGAGGTATGGCGACATTGGTTGGAAGGCGCTACACACCAGATCTCCGTTATAACAGATCATAAAAATTGCAGTATATACAGTCGGCCAAACGACTGAACCCTCGGCAGGCTCGTTGGTCGCTGTTCTTCACCCGGTTTAACTTTGTAATTACATATCGTCCAGGTTCTAAGAATGTCCGGGCAGACGCCCTGTCCAGAAGCTTTCTGGCACACCATGCTCCGGTTACTAGTCCAGAACCTATTATTCCCTTGTCTATGATCCATGCTGGGTTAACTCAAGACCTGAGCTGTACTTTACAAAGGTTTCAGAGATTAGCTCCTGATAATACTCCAGTAGGATCCTTGTTTGTCCCAGTTCATCTGAGGAGGGCAGTTCTTGCTGAAGCACACAATAGTCAGACTGCTGGACATCCGGGAGTTTTTAAGACATTAGAAATCCTTTCCCATACTGTATGGTGGCCATCTTTGTCTGCTGACGTCAAGAGTCATGTCCTGTCTTGTGAAGTTTGTGCCAGGAACAAAGTTCCCAGGACTCGCCCGGTAGGTCAGTTGGTTCCGTTGGCCGCTCCTGCAAAACCTTGGACACATTTGTCCATGGACTTTATCGTTGATTTACCAACTTCTGCGGGACACAATACCATTTGGGTCGTGGTAGACCGCTTCAGCAAAATGGCACATTTCATTCCACTAACCCGGCTTCCTACTGCTCGAGATCTAGCCATTCTCTTCATACAACATATTTTCCGTCTCCATGGACTTCCTTCTGATATCGTTTCTGATCGTGGATCACAATTCATTGCACAATTCTGGAAATCCTTCTGTACCCTGCTCGGAATTAAAACCAGTTTGTCATCCGCATACCACCCTCAGTCAAATGGGCAAACTGAAAGGGTTAACCAGTCCTTAGAGCAATTTTTAAGATGCTACACATAGGAATTCCATGATAACTGGTCCTCCTTGTTGCCCTGGGCGGAGTTTGCTTGTAATAATTCATGCCACTCATCCACCAAAACCTCTCCGTTTTTCTGCAATTATGGCTTTCACCCCAGATCCAACTCCTTATACTTACTCAAGTCTGCTGGTATCCAGGAGGTCCGCTCCACTGCCAGGGACCTCAGACTCATCTGGACGAAGGTACAGTCGTCTTTGAGACAAACTTCGTTTGCTGCAAATGAAAAATTCTGACCGACACCGTACCACCTGCTCCCTTAAAGTTGGCCAGAAAGTGTGGCTGTCTACAAAAAATATCAGGCTCAGACAGCCTTGCAAGAAGTTGGGTCCTTAGTTCATCGGGCCGTTTCCCATCATCAAGGTGAACCCCGTCGCATTTAGGTTAAAAATTCCGGGCTCGTTGAGAATTCCCAACACATTTCATTATTCTCTATTGAAGCCAGTACTTTATCCAGCTCAAGCCCAGTCTTCAAGCAAGCCACAGAAATACATTGTTCAGAAAATCCTGGATTCTAAAAAGATGCAAGGGCAGGTGCACTTCTTGGTGCAATGGAGGAACCGCGGATTAGAAGAGCGGTCTTGGGTTACGCGGAGACAACTCCATACCCCAAAAAACAAGGAGTTCTTCAAAAAATTCCCTAGAAAACCAGGATGTCGGGGTGCCTTGACCCCTCCTCAAGGGAGGGTACTGTTACAAGCCGCGGTGGTGCCCACCCGCCGCGACTCCCTTACCTCCGTCCCGGCCGACGCTATGACGACCGGGACGTCACTTCCGGGGGCTCGGCGGTCGGGACGCTAAGTGTGAGAGCGACGCGTCCCAGCAAGGGGAACTGCTGGGCGCGTGCGCATCTAGATAGCCTGTGGGCTAATTAATACAATGGGCTGTATTCTTGCAGAGCTAGGCTCTGATTGGTTGGGGCCAGTATTTAAGGCAATGAGGTCTGCTACCTCATTGTCGGTTATAGCTTCTGTCTCACAGTCTGCTGACCTGCTTGTTCCTGTTCCTGTGTATTGTAATCTGCTGACCTCTCGTGTATGACCCTTGGCTTGGATTTGGACTTTTCTTGTTTATCCCGTGACCCTGACCTTTGGCCTGTTTACCGTTTCTCCTGTTTTCCTGTGACCCTTGACCCCGGCCTGTAAACTGGACTTGCTACCTGCTGCCGGCCCTTGACCTCTGCGTGGACCTCACTCTGCTTGCCTGGGTTCTCCCCAGCTGGTACACACTTCACGACCCTCTGTCAGTCTGCAGCCCAGTCTGTCCCCACCATCAGGGGCTCCAGTGAACACCTAATTGGCAGAGTAGACTCCGGGTTGTGTTGTGCCGGCTGGAGGGGTGCCTAACAAGAACATGATAAAAAAAATATGTAAAAAGGAGAAAGCGCAGAGTAATAGACTAAGGATGGTGGGTATCCAGGCTTTAGAAAGATTACAGTTAGAACCTCAGAATTATAAAAACCACTATAAGGGACGAAAGAAACAGAAAACTTTGAAGTGTTTTAACTGCCTTGAGAAGGGACATTTGAGGAAAGATTGCAAACAAGATCTGAGAGCGAAAGCTAGGAAATTAGGATCAGGCAAGGCAAATGGTAATCTGTGGTAAGTATTAGTGTGCAGGTTTAGAAAGAAACTGTTTTAAAAGTAATACTTTGTTGATTTTGCTTGCTTGTTTTATGTCGTCATGTTTGCTTTTCTAATCGCTGCCCGATGGTAAAGAATAGAAATGTTTGTTTCGTTTGCTGTTTTAAGATAACTATCTTGTTTTTCTTCTCACAGATAAAGGGTATACAAAAGAAATATAGACTTAGTGCTAGATTTACTAAGCTGCGGGTTTGAAAAAGTGGGGATGTTGCCTATAGCAACCAATCAGATTCTAGCTGTCATTTTGTAGAAGGTACTAAATAAATGAAAGCTAGAATCTGATTGGTTGCTATAGGCAACATCCCCACTTTTTCAAACCCGCAGCTTAGTAAATCTAGCCCTCAGTGTTTATAAGGGTGGGATAGAGAAATAGAAAAATCATCACTCTTGAAAGACTAATTAACAATGGCTCATTGGAACACTCTTTGTTTCAGGCTGCAGTGACTCATGATAATTTGTTTGGCTGAGAATCATTATCCAAAAATGAAGTATGTACATACTTTGCTCCAAAATATCATTTTATGTATTTCAGAGAAAATATGAGTCACTAAGAGTAAATTTTTCATTCCTCTATCTTAATTTAGGAAAGTCTGTTGCAAAGGTATGTAGTTATGGTGATACCGAGTTCTTAGTGAACAAATGACGGACGACACTGGATTGCACGGTTGACGTAAGACCCCCTAGTCAAGTAGGGGGAGGGATCATAGTTTTGTGAATACCTAAGGGGATTAGTGAAATGAATACAGCCATTTTCCCATAGAGTCCAATCCAGCTGTCATTTTTGCTGTAAAAATCTCCCTTTCTGCATGTATGTTTGTTTTCAAACCCTTGTATTCAAATCTTTGTATTCCTATTATTCATTGCTTTCTTATTTCTCTTTTTTTTACATCTATGCTAGTATCTCTCTAGTCTCTCTCTCTCTGCTCTGGTAGAGATAAAAATAGACACAGTCTCATCAATGGGGCTAAGACGTATTTTTTTTTTTTTTACATAAGACAAATTCAGGAATACGCACACTAGATTGACATGAGTTACAGAAACAGTCAGGGGTTTAGTTTTCATGTGTATAGAAACTGCTGATTTTAAGTAGAAAGGTTCTGTTGTGGAAATACGATTCATGTTTTATAGATTGCATATCTGTTTTATTTTTGTTTGTTTTTTTGTTTTTGTGGTTCGTGCCTCCTGTACAAAAATGCACAAAGGGTGGAGACAGGAGATTGCTAGAGGATAGGCATACAGATATGCATCTCTGTGTAGAACATTGGAGTAGGATTTTTACCACAAGATACGACATAATGGAAACCCTAGAAAATGTAGAATTTTCGTGTTTTATATTTTTTTTACTTCTGGACAGACATGTACTGGGTACTGTTATATTTGAAGAAAGTGTTATAGAAATAAACCCCTTTGTCTTTCTCACTTAGTCAAGTAGCTGAATGTGAGGTACTGAGAATGGCATGTGAGTTGGCAGAGGGAAAATCGATTGATATACATTGATCTTCAGCATTTTTCTTGTCTAGGGGGCGATGTTGAGTCGACTGAAAAATCTTTTTATAGCAATACCAGCACATGAGTAGGACACTACATAGAAGACTTTACACAGTTACACAGTCACCAACGGAAGTAGCTGCTAGTAAAGTCCACACTTGCACACACGACCATACATAGCTGTCACACCAGGGCGAACATAGCTGTCAAATAGACAGCAGGGTTTTATGTGACAGCTGACAAATTTATGTTTTGTTTTGTTTTTCGTTGTATTGTTTTAAAATGTGAACACACACACAAACATGCACACATACACATAATAGTTAATATATGAAGATTTGGGTTACCTGAAGAATTTCTCCAGATAAAACAAATCCACGTCATCCAATTACCACCATGCAGGATCCTCAGGTAGACAGTGGTGTACCGATAAAATATGTCTTGGTAAAGGTGTATTGAAATGTGTCTAATAATGTATTACTATGTCATACTTAAGCTTTTGTTATTCAAGGTGATAGCCCTAGAGTTATAATAGGCGATAGGGGTATTCATGTTATTGATAATAAATGTATAACGTATGAGTAGTGGTAACAAATTACATACTTTTGATTAGCCACAAACCAGTGTGAACATAAAGTAACGGTACTAATGAGAATGAATTGAATAGAATGAGAGTTGGAACTTGATTAAGGTGGCTGATAGCTCTGGCCACTAGTCCTTCCCCGCTATCAAAATCACTCCTAGGCAGCCTCTTAACCAGTTGGCTTTTGAAATGTTCTTGACCCCTCTGGGAAGAATTTGTAACTGAGAGGCTAGTTTAGACCTTGAGAGGGAAGGTAAATAGTGAGACAGCAACCGAGAACGTTCAAAACACTGTTTCCTGAAAAGAAACATTAACTGTCAGCATGTTGGACCGGGAGAGTAAGTTGTGGAACAGTAAAGTTCTTAGGCTCAGGTTATTTTGACAGACAGGTACCAGGTGTAAGCTACCAGCACCAAAAGTAGCAGAGACACTGATACCCATTCCACCCAATGCAGAAGAGCCAACACTCAGAGAAGGGTCCAAGGGCACTCATGAATCTGTTCTGGAAGGCCTCAAATGCAGTTAGTAGCACCTGAGCCAAAGGCTAAGACAGGTGTCCATCATGAAGTTGTAGTTTTCCTGTTCTGTGTTTCTCTCATTTAATTTTCTTCTCAGGACGGTCAATTCTTTTAATTGTTGACAGGTGACAGAAGCTGGTTCAGATAATGATATTGAGGAGTTGGGGATGAAGGACAAGTTAGTAGCATAATCGGTCCAGCCAATTACTCTATTCAATTCAGGGGTAAAGGAAAATTTGGAAACTCTGGAGCTTGGAGAAAGAGCGAGGGGCTATTGTCTGAGTAGCATTACGTCCGTAAGTATGTTGACCACATAGTTAAAAGGAGGTACACCAAGCGATGCCAGTCCAGTAATATTCGGACTTGAGCAGGCATCCTTGAGAATGATTATCATTCTTGGGAGGGTAAGGTTTTAGACCGAACATAGTGCTGGGCGTGCCCTCACGTGCCTCAGTGATTATATCAAGTAGGAGTAGTTCTCTTTCCACTAAATATTCTTGAGGTACACGAATTATGGGTGGGAGGTCACTAGGGTAAAAGTACAACACCTAGGTCCCTTAGTCTGGAGTCTCCCAATATTTTGCAAGCCGATCACTGTTTCACGTACAAAGAAACCTGAGTATTGGGAGACTGGGAAGAACGAGCAGACAATAGCCCGCCCACAAGTGTTGATGAAAAGAACTGATGACATTATTAGACGTGTGTATAATAACGCAAGCTGAAGGAGGTTGTATATTACATTATTGATAGACATAGGATGATGCTATTGATGAACATGTAGTGTTTAAATGTATTCTGAGCTTAAAGACATGCGTTGGACAGATGAACCTGTTAAACTTGAGGAACTGTAGTAGAGTATTCTGTATAGCTGATACATGTCCTTTTGTACATTGTACCTTTCCAAATAATGTATTAAGTGTTTTATTGCACCCTTGAAGGGCATACAAAAAGTTATCTCCAAGCTCCAGAAGTGTACGGTCTATAGTAAAGGAAGAAATCGTTTTGAGGATTAAGACTCTCTCTTATGATAACTTGTTTAGATCTACAAGCAGCGTGGTCATACACCAAGGGGGACTTGCATTACATAGCAATGAAACGTGGTACTGAGATCCTGCATATAACATCTTTAAGGTGATAGTTTATTATACTATCAAAGGGTGGAACTGTCGAAGTCGTATAATTGGATGAACGAAAGTATATTGGTTAATATTGTTTTATTGGCCGATTGCACTCAGTATGCCACGCTACACGTGGCATACGGCGATCGCACGGTAAAATACGCACGTACACACTCGCATTACAACATTTAGTTATTTATATAATTCATATTCATATTGGTTCCGTTACACAGTAATTTATGAGCAGATAGTATTTAGTTTAATATTAGTTCATATGCTATGATTATATGTACACCTCAGTGTTATTTAAGGTTCAGGTTAAAGGAAATGTGTCATGTCTTATATCATATTAATCCCCTTTACATCAGCAGCTGTCCGGTGCATTCGTCCAAGAGATCGCACATTGCATACTCTAGTTATTGATGTTAGGGAATAAACCTTTAATATGATACTGACCATAAAATGCTAATAGACTAATTGTAACTGGAGAGTCAGGCGGGAAGAAAGGAGCCCATCCCCTGGAGAGATGACCCCCACCTTTGGATTCTTTAGTTTGAACTAGCCTATGACCTGTTTACCCTGGAACCACCCGAAGTCTGGACCTATAGAAGCAATCCACGTCATCTCTATTGTTCTCTCTGTAACACTGAATGTATATATATCCATAGCTGCGCTCCCAGTTGGGACCCGTGGAAGCGCAGCGAAGCACATGCAAAGCGCAGCGGTATGTATGTATCTTTTGGTATTGGCTGTACTGTACTGTATCTTAATATAATAATGTATTGAATTGTTAACTATTTACATCTGCTAAAATAAATCACTTTGTGCGTTGGAAACACAATACAATCGCCTATGCAGTGCTTATTTGAAAACGATAGAATTACTTTAATAATACATATATATATATATATATATATATATATATACACACGCACATATATACATATATATATATATATATATATATATATATATATATATATATATATATTTATATATATATATATATATATATATATATATAAAACAAGATGTAAACACTGACACTCAATGCAGTATTGTATATATGAAGTTGTAGAAATGTTTTGGGTTGAGGAATGCTCTGCAGGGATCATTCGGGAGCAGATACTGTTTGGTGATGAGCTATGTTCTGCAGGTATCTCTAATAAGCAAGCACAGTCTTGGAGGGAGAAATGCTCTGTAGGGATTTTGTAGTTCAATTTTTTTATGAAGTTGCTTTACTGTCTTTTTCTAAGACACCCAGACCCTAAACTATGATAAAGCTAAACTAATAAAATGTAATAGTACTGTATGTGTGTATTCCAGTGAACACACAAATCTGTGAATTAGCAGATCCACCATTTTGTGAGTGACAGCAATCTCACTACATGATAGTGCTGAATCTGCAGCTAACCACAGGATGTGATGGCATACCATGTCTGTATTGCTCAACACGTCCATTAAGGCTTTTGCCTTAATCGTCGTAATTTCATTGCTTTTTGGGAGTTTCAGTGGAAGAGTTTCAATAGTTTTCTTACAGTTTAGATGGTGTGTAAGGAACCTTAATCGGACATGTTAAACCGTAAGGTTTTTTGTCTATGGAATTTCATGGCTTTTTGTAAAGTAAAAATATTGATAATTTTCAAATTCTATGTAAATGTGAAATCACCCACCCTCTGCTCAGCAACAATTCTCTATCACATGCCACCCTGCCCCCTAAATTATTACATGCCCCTCCCACTGCCAACCAGGTTCTCTCACATGACACCCACTTTTCTCACATGTCATCTCCTGCTCATCAGCCTTTCATACATATGGGCCTTTGCTGACCAGCTACTTTTTTATATGCCACCACATATCAACTAGATTTTCTCTCTAAACAAGATGCAACCTGTGTGTCTAGCGCTTCATTCGGTACTGCAGCCCTAAGTATGTATTTAGAGTTCCACTAAAAACTCTCACATATAACACACAATACAGATGGTTTAATACAGGGGCGCTTCCCTAGTCGCACTTCAAATCACGTCACTGGTGGTATGAACGTGAACTTCAGCATCTATTTTATGTACTGAAACAAAAAAAGGGTTTTCATAGCGCAATACTGTTTAACACATGTGTCGGTGGTCTAAAAGTGAGGGAGGACGTATATCTCAGTCTGCGGGTCACCACCAATTACCCGTGCTCCTCCTTCAACTTCACACCCCAATGGGTTTATGCTCACAAGATGCAGATAAATATAAGGCCCCACATATCACAGAATCCTCTTTCTGAGCCTTCCTTGGTTTTCTGGAGTCTCAGTACATCCCTGTTATACACCGTCTGGGAGACACTTCACATGTGCCGCAAGATGCACGTATTCCCTCGGATATTCCAAATGTCATACAAGAAGAGAGAAACAATCTAGTGTTTCACCTTTTAATAAAACATCTACACACAGATGTATTTACTTAATAAAAACAGGACCCGTACCATAATATAGATTAAAACAGGCATGAACATCATAAATCACATGGGCTCACCACAGCTTCATCTGATACAAGGTACCTTCGGATCCGTAATTAAAACCAACGCGTTTCAACTTAAAAAGTCTTTTTCAAGGTTCCAATTTGGGAACATTCCATCGTTTTATAAAGGGAGGGCCATCCGCTAAAGGACCCAATCGTTGTGCGTATCCAGAATGAGGCTTGGCTCCCTCGTCTCTCCGGAAGTCCATTCATTGTCACAATGAGGTTTGGTTTCTTAAAGCGATATGCCCTCTCGCCCATTATTCACAAGCGATGATTGGCTCCTCCGTCTCCACGGAGGTATGGTGATTTCCACCTCTCGTTATCCCTTCTTATATCAATACAGAGTATCGCTATCTAATACAAACAGTATGCTGTCTCCTCTATGTACATAAAAGATCCCTAAAACATTTTGTTCCCCCCAAAAGAATTGCGTTGAGTCAGTTTTCCTCGATATAAAAGAGAAAGGGAATATGTCAGTGTCATTTCTTAATCTAAACATATATATAACCCTCATATGTTAACATGTATTCTCTCATGAAGACTCTATTATTACACAGCTGGCATCAACCATCTATACATACTCTCCAAAAAGTTACTCCCACTTTTCCACATATCTTTCTATATCCTCCCCACAGAGACCATATCAGATGTAAAAACAACAACATATGGTGCAAGATATTATACTATCATGTGGATATAAAGAAAAGAATATAACACCATCATATCTCCCTTCTATGGGCTTGATTTCAAAACGCACATGCTTATATTGAGCCTGTCACACATTTCTTAGAGTTTACCATCCTATATCTATGTGTATGACATATACACGTGCGACTTCATCACAGCCCTAGTCTTAGAGAAACCATTTTAGCTCAAAGTCCGCATTAAGCCCTTTCGGAATCATGGTATCTACATTGTAGATCCATTTCATCTCCAATTTTGATAGCGTGGTTAGAGTGTCCCTGTTCCTCCAGTTCTCTTCAACTATCTGGAGTCCCCAAAAGCCTTTGATGTATTCACACGAACTCGAATGAGCCAATTTAAAATGGTTTGAAAGTGCATGTGTTTCTAACCCTCTTTTTATATTATATAGATGTTCCCTCCATCTTATTTTTAGTGGTCGTGTTGTCCTACCTATATAAACTTTGTTGCAGGTACATTGTACTGCATACACTGCATTTTTAGTGTGACAGGTTATAAAATCTTTTATCTTATATTCTTTTCCATTAAGTATCACATCAGTGTATTTGCTTTGAGATGTTCTACATGTTTTACAAGCTGCACATACACCGCATCTATAGAACCCTTTCGTTCTAATTGGCCTTCCCATGGTTTCCGGCAAATGGCTCCTGACAATCTTGTCTTTCAGGTTTTGAGCTTTCCTGTATATATATATATATGTATATATATGGTACGGGTCCTGTTTTTATTAAGTGAATACATCTGTGTGTAGATATTTTATTAAAAGGTGAAACACTAGATTGTTTCTCTCTTCTTGTATGACATTTGGAATATCCGAGGGAATACGTGCATCTTGCGGCACATGTGAAGTGTCTCCCAGACGGGTGTATAACAGGGATGTACTGAGACTCCAGAAAACCAAGGAAGGCTCAGAAAGAGGATTCTGTGATATGTGGGGCCTTATATTCATTTGCATCTTGTGAGCATAAACCCATTGGGGTGTGAAGTTGAAGTGGGAGCACGGGTGATTGGTGGTGACCCGCAGACTGAGATATACGTCCTCCCTCACTTTTAGACCACCGACACATGTGTTAGACAGTATTGCGCTATGAAAACCCTTTTTTTGTTTCAGTACATAAAATAGATGCTGAAGTTCACGTTCATACCACCAGTGACGTGATTTGAAGTGCGACTAGGGAAGCGCCCCTGTGTATGTATTAAACCATCTGTATTGTGTGTTATATGTGAGAGTTTTTAGTGGAACTCTAAATACATACTTAGGGCTGCAGTATCGAACAAAGCGCTAGACACACAGGTTGCATCTTGTTTAGATTGTGATTTTTCCACTTGGACTGTGTGTCCGGCTGCATTATGTTTGCACATAGGGAACGCCGTTCCGGCTTGACTATAGACACATTCGATATGAATGATATGGGAAATGATGTGAGTGATGAGCATTACACTGACATTATGTACAAGCTTGAAAAGGTCCTAATGAAGGAAAGTAGAATGTGGTGGGAGGTGGTAAGCCTTGAGAAATATGTGGCAGAGCAAATGATACCCAAGGGTTTAGTTATCAACAAACAACCCTCTTTTGAAACTGCTACCACATCCTTCAAGGATGAGTGGAATTTCATCCTGAGAACTTGTTCGTTCTCCTTGATCAATCTGATTCTCAGAGACAGAAGGAAATATCTATCTAAGTTAGAGGAAGAAATTGAAATTCTCAACACCATGATACATCCCTTTAAAGATCAGGAGGAGTATAAGAGAATAGAAGGAATCATACAGAAAAGAATAGAGAAAGATAATAGGGAAACTGTTAATAGGAAAAAGAAAAAATTGATAAGAGACAGAAAAATGGTCAAAGCTCCAGCAAAGGGAAACGAAGGAGGTGCACTCCAACCATTGTTATAGGGATCTATATATCCACCTAGGAAACAGAGGAGGTTCAGAAATACAGAAAATGAACGGAGCCCAGTAAAGAAAAGAGATCAGAGTCCCAAAGAGATGTACAAATTTAATAGGACAGATAATAGAGGACGAAATAAGGAAGAATATGATAATTTCTCCAACTTCTCTAAGAAAAGATTCAATCAAAAAGTTGAGGAAAGAAAAGGTGGACTATATGGTAAATATTCCCCAATGAATAAATGGAATAGGAAATCATGGAGGACACAGACCCAAAATAGATTTGAGAATTTGGAAAGGGAGCCCAAAGAAAGATTCTGTTCTCCTAGCGGCCTTCCCTCTTCCTCTTCGTCTTTTTTAGATCGAGGCGAGAGGGGAAGAAGAATGAGATAGATAAAACTAATAGGAAGAAGGGACTGAAGGAAAAGAGGAAAAGGGGGGAAAGAACAGGCACAAAAGGAGGAGGAAGAAAAAGAGTATACCACCCCCTAAAATTACGAGTGAGGTAGGGACCAATATTTTTAATTTGAGTTACCATACTTTAACTGAAGGAGAAGAATCCCTTCTAAGAAAAGGCCTTAAGTTCGCCCCCACTAGTGACATCAATCCTTTTGAAACCCATATAGACTTACAAAAGTTCGTAAGAAAATTGACTATTAAAAAGTTCTTCAAAATGAAGGAAAAGGAAGGAGAAAAGGTGATAATAAAACAAAATGAGAAGATAAAGAAGTTTAAGAATAGATCTACTTTCTTCCCCCAACACATTAAAGGCAACTTTATAGAAACCTTTAACCAAATGGTGGCAAATGACATTAGGAAGCTAAGTATAAAGAAACCCCGGAAAAAAATTACATCCAATCTCACCTTTAAAGAAAGGCAGGCAATAAGAACTCTGTCGGATAGCCACCAAATTGTCATCAAGCCCGCTGATAAGGGAGGGGGAGTAGTAGGGATGGATGTCGATAACTACATAAAAGAAGTCCAGTTACAGCTGGACTCAGAGGGAACATATAAGAAACTGAGGAAAGATCGAACTGATCAAATCAGTAGGGATTTAGTCACCTTTATAGCCAAAATTCATAAGACAGTAAGAACCCACCGGGCAGACCTATTGTCTCTGGAACGGGGTCTATAACTATTAATTTATCAAAAGTGCTAGATAGCTATCTACAACCGATGGCCCAAAATGCAAAATCATACCTGAGAGACACAAAAGATTTCCTTAGAAATCTATCAGCGATCGTCTGGGATAGGGATTTTATCCTTGTCACGGCAGACGTAAAATCACTATACACCATCATTGCGCATAACCTTGGGGTTGAGGCAGTGAGGAGTGGCTTTGTGAATACCTCCTATGTGGATAGTCTCCAAGAATTCATTACAGATGGGATTGTTTTTGTGTTGACACACAACTACTTTAGATTCCAGGGGGAATACTATCTTCAGTGTGTGGGGACGGCCATGGGCACCAAGTTCGCTCCGAGTTATGCAAACATCTTTATGGCCCGGTGGGAGACGGAGAGTGTCTGGCTGGGTCATGAATTCAAAGCGAGCTTGGTGTCCTGGTTCCGCTACATAGACGATATCTTTTTCATATGGAGGGGATCTGAACAGGAATTAAGCTTATTCCTTCAACATCTGAATTCCAATGAGTATGGTATAGAACTGACCTTCAAATCAAGTAGGGCCAGTGTGAACTTTTTGGACATCACTGTGTATGTAGATGAGAAGGGCCTCCAAACCAAGACCATTAACAAACCTACTGACACTATAAGCTATATTGATTACAATAGCAATCATCATAGGACTTGGTTGAATGCCGTCCCATTGAGTCAAATGAAAAGAGTGAAGCGGAACTGCACTGAGAGTAACATTTCAGATAAACAGGTAGAAGAAATGAAACAGGCCTTCCATAGTAAAGGCTATAATATGGAGTTACTAAATGCAGCAGAGGAAAATCTTAGAAAGACTGAAAGGGAAGAACTACTGATGCAAGGGAAAAAGCCCTGTTCTGAAAATACTAACAAATATCAATGGGCATTCTTCTCTAATTATAGTAGTAACCAACTACAGGTCGAGAAGATTCTGACCAAACACTGGGGAATCCTTAAAAAAGATAGTACTATAGGCGATATGCTACCAGACAAACCCCACTGTATATACAGGAAAGCTCAGAACCTGAAAGACAAGATTGTCAGGAGCCATTTGCCGGAAACCATGGGAAGGCCAATTAGAACGAAAGGGTTCCATAGATGCGGTGTATGTGCAGCTTGTAAAACATGTAGAACATCTCAAAGCAAATACACTGATGTGATACTTAATGGAAAAGAATATAAGATAAAAGATTTTATAACCTGTCACACTAAAAATGCAGTGTATGCAGTACAATGTACCTGCGACAAAGTTTATATAGGTAGGACAACACGACCACTAAAAATAAGATGGAGGGAACATCTATATAATATAAAAAGAGGGTTAGAAACACATGCACTTTCAAACCATTTTAAATTGGCTCATTCGAGTTCGTGTGAATACATCAAAGGCTTTTGGGGACTCCAGATAGTTGAAGAGAACTGGAGGAACAGGGACACTCTAACCACGCTATCAAAATTGGAGATGAAATGTATCTACAATGTAGATACCATGATTCCGAAAGGGCTTAATGCGGACTTTGAGCTAAAATGGTTTCTCTAAGACTAGGGCTGTGATGAAGTCACACGTGTATATGTCATACACATAGATATAGGATGGTAAACTCTAAGAAATGTGTGACAGACTCAATATAAGCATGTGCGTTTTGAAATCAAGCCCATAGAAGGGAGATATGATGGTGTTATATTCTTTTCTTTATATCCACATGATAGTATGATATCTTGCACCATATGTTGTTGTTTTTACATCTGATATGGTCTCTGTGGGGAGGATATAGAAAGATATGTGGAAAAGTGGGAGTAACTTTTTGGAGAGTATGTATAGATGGTTGATGCCAGCTGTGTAATAATAGAGTCTTCATGAGAGAATACATGTTAACATATGAGGGTTATATATATGTTTAGATTAAGAAATGACACTGACATATTCCCTTTCTCTTTTATATCGAGGAAAACTGACTCAACGCAATTCTTTTGGGGGAACAAAATGTTTTAGGGATCTTTTATGTACATAGAGGAGACAGCATACTGTTTGTATTAGATAGCGATACTCTGTATTGATATAAGAAGGGATAACGAGAGGTGGAAATCACCATACCTCCGTGGAGACGGAGGAGCCAATCATCGCTTGTGAATAATGGGCGAGAGGGCATATCGCTTTAAGAAACCAAACCTCGTTGTGACAATGAATGGACTTCCGGAGAGACGAGGGAGCCAAGCCTCATTCTGGATACGCACAACGATTGGGTCCTTTAGCGGATGGACCTCCCTTTATAAAGCGATGGAATGTTCCCAAATTGGAACCTTGAAAAAGACTTTTTAAGTTGAAACGCGTTGGTTTTAATTACGGATCCGACGGTACCTTGTATCAGATAAAGCTGTGGTGAGCCCATGTGATTTATGATGTTCATGCCTGTTTTAATCTATATTATGGTACGGGTCCTGTTTTTATTAAGTGAATACATGTGTGTGTAGTTGTTTTATTAAAAGGTGAAACACTAGATTGTTTCTCTCTTCTTGTATGACATTTGGAATATTCGAGGGAATTGGTGCATCTTGCGGCACATGTGAAGTGTCTCCCAGACGAGTGTATAACAGGGATGTACTGAGACTCCAGAAAACCAAGGAAGGCTCAGAAAGAGGATTCTGTGATATGTGGGGCCTTATATTCATCTGCATCTTGTGAGCATAAACCCATTGGGGTGTGAAGTTGAAGGGGGAGCACGGGTGATTGGTGGTGACCCGCAGACTGAGATATACGTCCTCCCTCACTTTTAGACCACCGACACATGTGTTAGACAGTATTGCGCTATGAAAACCCTTTTTTTTTTCAGTACATAAAATAGATGCTGAAGTTCACGTTCATACCACCAGTGACGTGATTTGAAGTGCGACTAGGGAAGCGCCCCTGTGTATGTATTAAACCATCTGTATTGTAGATTTTCTCTCTCATGCCACTCCCTGACCATAAGCTTCTAATATCTGCCCTGCACACCAGCAATTCTATCACATGCCACCTCATAACCAACAGCATTTCGCTCACGTTACCCCATGTCTACCAGCTTTTCCCTCACATGTCACCCAACTCACTAGCTATTCTTTCACATTCCAACCTCTGCTCCGCCAGTGACAACTTCACAACACAGAGAGCCATCCTCTGGTCCCTGCACAACACAGAGAGCCATCCTCTGGTCCCTGCACAACACAGAGAGCCATCCTCTGACACCTCCACATTGCATAAAGCTATCCTCTGACCTCTCCACATCACATAAAGCCTTCCTCTGACCCCTGCACAACACAGAGAGCCATCCTCTGACCATGCACAACACAGAGGTCATCCTCTGACCCCTGCACAATACAGAGAGCCATCTTTTGACCCTGCAAAACACAGAGAGCCATCCTCTGACCCTGTACAACACATAGGTCATCCTCTGACCTCTGCACAATACATAGAGCCATCCTCTGACCCCTGCACAACACAGAGAGCCATCCTCTGAACCCTGCACAATACATAAAGCCTTCTTCTGACCCCTGCACATTACATAGAGCCATCATCTGACCCCTGCACAACACAGAGAGCCATCCTCTAACCCTGCACAACACAGAGAGCCATCCTCTGACCCTGTAAAACACAGAGGTCATCCTCTGACCCCTGCAGAATACATAGAGAATCCTTTGACCCCTGCACAATACATAGAGCCATCCTCTGACCCCTCCACATTACATAGAGCCTTCCTCTGACACTTGCACAATACATAGAGCCATCCTCTGACCCCTGCACAACACAGACAGCCATCCTCTGACCATGTACAACACAGAAGTCATCCTCTGATCCCTGCACAATACATATAGCTATCCTGTAACCCCTCCACATTACATAGAGCCTTCCTCTGACCCCTGCACAACACAGAGAGCTATCCTCTGACCCCTGCACAATACATAAAGCCTTCTTCTGACCCCTGCACATTACATAGAGCCATCCTCTGACCCCTGCACAACAGAGAGCCATCCTCTGGCCCCTGCACAATACATAAAGCCTTCTTCTGACCCCCTGAACATTACATAGAGCCATCCTCTGACCCCTGCACAACAGAGAGCCATCCTCTGACCCCTGCACAATACATAGAGCTATCCTCTGACCACTCTGCATTACATAGAGCCTTCCTCTAACACTTGCACAATATATAGAGCCATCATCTGACCCTGCACAATACATAGAGCCATCCTCTGACCATGCACAATACATAGAACCATCCTCTGACTCCTGCACAATGCATAGAGCCATCCTCTGACCCCTGCACAAAACAGAGTCATCCTCTGACCCCTTCACAGCACAGAGAGACTATAGTAGCAAACAATCATGGGAATTACAAATATATGGGTGAAGAATTGAAGACTTCAATCAGCAATGGGTCCTCCATGAACAAAGAAATGAACAGAATACAAGCCAGGACATTTGGAAGTATAAATAACTTTGGGACTGGGCATGCCAGGACTTTTGGAATTACAAATTTGTTTTGGACAATTATAAGCATGGACTTTTGGAAGTATAAATTACTTTGGGACAGGGGCAAGCCAGGACATTTGGAATTACAAATTTATTTTGGACTTGGTTTACAGCCATTCTTGGATTGAAAGCTGCTTGACAACAGAGGAAAACTTCATTGGTGAGTATTAGGGAATTTATTATTTTTAATAAAAAAATGTGGTATCAATGAGGGTGTTTACTGTATTTATTGTGGGTTTATTGTTTTTAATAAATACTAGTGGTTGTAATGAGGGTGTGGTGGTTTTGTAAGCATTTTGTTTTGTGGAACTACAGGTCCCAGCCAGCCGTAGGTGTCAGGGCATGTTGACACTTGTGGTTCTCCAAGTGCCAACATACCCTGGCTGCCGTGGGTATGCTGGTGCTAGTAGTTATACAAGCAGCAGCATGCCCACACTATTTTTGGCAACCTGGCTGGCTGGGACTTGTAGTTCCACAAAACAAAATGACGTCTGTTTATTTTTTTCTCTATTTTTCGCCATTATTACCCTACTACCCACAGCCCATGGGGGTAGGAAGAGCCCTAGTGCTATCAGCACTGGGCTGGGTGTCCCTAGGGGGGGGCCCGCTCATTTTTTTCGGCAGACCCCACTCCCCAGGGAATCCAGCCCAGCGCTGAACAGCCTGGGGTTGGTTAGTCATTATTGCAGGGGAACCCCTGCTGCGTGTCCCCCCTGCTATAGTGCCTCCAACCCTGGCTGGTTTGCCTAAGGCTGGTTAAGTGAAAACCGGTAAACGCAAATTTTTTCCCGATTTTCACGGAACCAGCAATGGTCTGGCAACACTAGGGTTAATAGTAAATAAAGGGGGAACCCCACGCTTTTTTCTTTTTTTTTTAAATCTCCGTAGAAAAAATATATATATATATGGGGAATTTTTTTTCTTTCCCCATATATATATTTTTTTTCATTTCTGATATATAGTTTTCTTGAATATAAGAGACATTTGTCCATAGATTGACATATGGAGCTGTAGCTCAAATGATATATGCACAGTTCTGGTAACACAGAGTTGTGGGTTTAATTCCCCATCCGAGCTAAACTCATTGCAATAGTTTTATTTATTGTTTTAGCGTGGGAAAATCTAGAAATAGAACTATGGGAAAATCTAGAAATAGAACTATCGCAATGAGCTACAGGAGGTAGCAAGCGATTTCATTGAGCTTGTGATTTCACTGCTTTTTTGATTTCAAGTGCTGTTTTTGTTTAAAGTGTGGAGTTGGTTCCAGTAAGGAGTTGAATCAAGGAAGGGGTTTAATCTGGTAAGTGGCTAGGAAAAGCTAGTACTAAACTTCACTGTAGGCTATAAGAAATTAGGTTAGCCATAATAAGATGAGTAGTAGCAGGCTTGATGATCTCACTCAATGCATATCTTGTCATATGTGTTCCAAGGTTTATACCTCTGTGAGAAATGTGAGCAATTGGTCTCTTTGGAAGCCCAGGTAACTGATCTAAAGCAGACCATTGCAACATTGAGAGACATTGCCAACCTGGAGCAGAGTTTACAGCTCACCGTTGATGCGTTATCTGAGCAGGGTGGAGCAGAGACAGAGGAGGATGCACAGGTAGGCAGCTGGGTAACAGTTACTAGGGGTAGCAGAGGGAGGAAGAGGCAGGCCAGTTCTGAGCTAGGCAATCCCAGCAGATTTGACAGATTGGATGAAGATACTGTGGAAAGCAGTTCAGAATTGGTAGAGTTGGATGACACTGCTTCCTCTAGTAACCAGGGGAATGGTCTCTCCAGCACAGAGGGGACCAAAGTTACTCAGGGACCCAGGCAGATTGTGGTGGTAGGGGATTCAATTATTAGGAAGGTAGATAGGGCAATCTGTTACCGGGACCGTGCATGCTGAACAGTGTGTTGTCTCCCGGGTGCTCGGGCTCCGCATATTGCGGATCGGGTGGACAGATTGTTGGGAGGGGCTGGGAATGACCTAGCGGTTTTGGTGCATGTTGGCACCAATGACCGAGTTAGAGGAAGAAGGGGTGTCCTAAAGAATGATTTCAGGGACATAGGTCGCAAACTTAAGGCAAGGACATCCAAGGTAGTATTTTCGGAAATACTACCTGTGCCATGCGCTAGTCCAGGGAGGCAGCGGGAGATTAGGGAGGTTAATGCGTGGCTAAAAGATTGGTGTAGGAAGGAGGGTTTTGGATTCTTAGAGCACTGGGCTGATTTCTCGGTCAGTTGCCATCTTTATTGTCGTGATAGATTGCACCTGAATGAGGAGGGGGCTGCAGTGCTAGGGGAGAGGATGGTTAGAAGGTTGGAGGAGATTTTAAACTAGGCTCCGGGGGGGAGGGGCAAGCAAGTATTTATGGGATAGACATTGAGAGTAAGAAGGAGGAATTTAACAAGAGTAAAGGGGGTGGAGAGGGGGGAAAGGGAATGTCACGGGTACTAGGAGTCTTTACCCAGGGATCACCAGGTGATAGGCCTACCAGAGCAGTATAGGTGGTAATATGGTACTCTGGTAGCAGGGTGATCACGGAACAGGAAATAGCGGATGATGAGATGCTCAGGAAAGTCTATGACTAGCAGCACTGGCAATATGATGGTGATAATACACGAGGAACTGTATGGACAAAGGACACGTGAAGGTAGTCAGTGGTCTGCGGTAGCAAGTTGTACCACTGCTATAGTGAGGAGGAATGTCCAACAGAAACGAGGAGGTGATGAGAGTCAGCGGTCTGCGGATAGCAAGTTGTACCGCTGTCAGAGTGAAGGAATGGAATCCAAGTGGAGGTATCCGGGGAGTCAGTGGTCTGCGTTAGCAAGTTGTACCACTGCTATGTGAGAGGATACTGGAACAGGTGAAACTGGAAACAGGGGTCAGTGGTCTGCCACTAGCAAGTTGTACCACTGAATATATATGTGAGGAGGTGCACGGGGAGAGACTGCAACACAAGATATACACGGGTACCTTAACTTTGATCCACAGTAATATGCACAATATATATGTATATATGACTGAACAGCACTGCCAATATAGAAAGTCTCTTGAAGTAATCCAGCACGAGATAACACAGTCAATGATGGCAATAGACTCAGCGGATAGCAAACTCCAGAGGAGAACCAACACAGTCCAGCAAGGTATGCAATACACAGCACAGTCAATGAGAAGTATGCATACCGTGGTTCAGAAGCAGGCAGTCAGACAGGAGTGCAGAGATACCTGAACGGCAGGAGGCCGGCAGGATGCAAAGTCCCTGGATGGGTGAAGCGGTGGTCTAGTAGGTGCAGCGCACAGGTAGGTAGACCAGCAGGGAACACAGGAAAGCGTGGAGAGCGGATCAGCAGTAGATGGATGAGTAGCGCTGAGGAGTAGCAGCAGCGGGTCTCTGCGGAAACACGGAGGTAGCCAATAGCAACCAGCAGGTGCAGTAACGATGGGACACGGGAGAGCAGAGTTGAACTGGAACTGTTGATCACGGAGAGTAGCGGGTAGCAATAGTGGCAGCAGTCTCAAGGAAACACGGGAGAGTTGACAAGAACTGAAGACTGAAGCGCACAGAGGCAGCGGATAGGAATCAGCCAAACAGTCACGATGAAACACAGACGGGTTGCAGGTTGAAGACTGTAGTGCACGGTGGCAGCGGATAGGAATCAGCTAACAGTCACGATGATGAAACACAGACGAGTTGCAGGTTGAAGACTGTAGTGCACGGAGGCAGCGGATAGGAATCAGCTAACAGTCACGATGATGAACAGGTGAGTGGATGTGGATGGAAGACTGTAGTGCACGGAGGCAGCGGATAGGCATCAGCTAACAGTCCCAAAAATACACGGTAGAGTTGAAGTGGTTAGAAGACTGTAGTGCACGGAGGCAGCGGATAGGAATCAGCTCACAGTCACGATGATACACAGAGGGGTAGCTGTGGTATGGGAACCACAGTAGTAGAAGTGGTTTGGAAACCACAGAGGTAGAAGTGGTTTGGAAACCACAGGAATCAGCTGGGCTGAATAAACGAGGAAACACAGGAACACCTTCAGAGACTCATGGGGAATGAGACTCCAAGATCAGGCAACGTGGTGTTGACCACAGGTGCTTAATATAGGGAGTGTTGCCTGATCTGCCAATTAAGTTAAAGGAACATACACTGAAGGTTTAGAAAGGGCTGCGCATGCGCAGTCCCTCAGGATGGAGGACGGCCACGGTTCCTAAATGTCCGGGAAGAAGCACTCACAGTCCGGTGAGTGACAGTACCCCCCCTTTTAAAGGTGGGCACAGAACGCCTGGAACCGGGCTTGTCCGGATTTTTGGAATAAAACTTCTTCAGAAGGGCAGGAGCATTAAGATCTTCAGCTTTGATCCATGAGCGCTCTTCAGGACCAAAGCCCTTCCAATGAACGAGGAAACGGAGAACTCCTCGCAAAATTTTTGCATCCAATACCTCAGTAATCTCGAAATCCTCCTCCTGATGAACTTGAACTGGCTGCGGTGCTGAGGGAGGAGTCGAGAAACGGTTGATGATGAGAGGTTTGAGCAAGGACACATGGAAGGCATTCGAAATCCGAAGATTCTTAGGAAGAAGAAGTTTAACACATACTGGATTGATAACTTGAATGATCCTATATGGACCAATAAAACGAGGGGCGAATTTCATAGATGGAACCTTCAAACGAATATTTTTGGTAGATAACCAGACACGATCTCCAATTTTTAGTGGTGGAATAGCCCGCCTCTTCTTATCTGCGAAAGACTTATATTTGTTAGATGTCTTCTTTAAACAGGTTTTGACCTGAGACCAGATATTTTTGAAGGTCTGACAAGCAGTCTCCACAGCAGGAACTTGGGTGGGCGGGAGGGCAGGAAATTCCGGAAAAGACGGATGGTGACCGTAGACCACAAAGAATGGAGTTTTGGATGATGACTCATGGTACATGTTGTTATGGGCGAATTCAGCCCAAGGAAGCAATTCTACCCAGTTGTCTTGGTTGGTTGAAGAGAACATCCTTATAAAAGTCTCAAGATCTTGATTGACTCGTTCCGTTTGTCCGTTAGATTGCGGATGGTAAGAAGATGAGAGTGCTAATCGTATGCCCAAGGTTTTACAAAGGGCCCGCCAGAATCTGGAAACGAATTGTACTCCTCTATCTGACACAATCTCAGACGGACATCCATGGATGCGGAAGATTTCTTTAATGAAATGTTCAGCCAAAGTAGACGAGGAAGGTAAACCGGACAGAGGGACGAAATGAGCCATCTTCGAAAATCTGTCTACCACTACCCAAATAGTATTGTGATTCCTACTTGGTGGCAAATCAGTAACGAAATCCATACTAATATGGGTCCAAGGCTTGGACGGAATGGGTAGTGGTCGCAGCAACCCTGCTGGAGTTCTGCGGGAGGATTTGAACTGAGAACATAAATCACAGGAAGCAATAAACTCTTTGACGTCTCTCCTAATTGAAGGCCACCAGTAACTTCGAGAGAGAATCTCAAAGGTCTTGTGTTCACCGGCGTGTCCAGAAAAACGAGAGGCATGGAACCACGAAAGGATTTTCCTCCTCAGAGTAGGAGGCACGAGGGTCTTCCCAAATGGTAGCATTTTGGTGGATGAAGCAGCCAGAGAAATACATTTGGGGTCTAGAATAGCATGGTTGGGAACCTCTTCTACATCAGAGGACGTCACAAAAGCTCGAGATAGAGCGTCAGCTTTCTTGTTCTTAGCGGCTGGTTTGAAGGTTATAATTAATTCAAAACGGGAAAAGAAAAGAGACCATCTTGCTTGACGAGGGTTCAAGCATTGGGCAGATTGCAAATATGACAAGTTCTTATGATCCGTGAAGATCGTCACCGGATGGCGAGCTCCTTCCAACAAGTATCTCCATTCCTCTAATGCAGCTTTGATGGCCAGCAACTCCTTGTCCCCGATAGTATAATTTTTCTCTGCGGGCAGAAGGCCCCGCGAGTAGAAGGCACAAGGATGTAATTTTTGTTGCTCCGAGCGTTGGGAGAGAATGGCTCCTAAGCCCACATTAGAGGCATCTACTTCTAGGAAGAAGGGGAGTGTCACATCAGGCTGTCGAAGAATGGGAGCAGACGAGAAGGACTCTTTGAGAATTTGAAAGGCTTGGAGAGCCTCAGATGACCATTGCTTAGTATTAGCCCCTTTCCGAGTCAGGGCCACAATAGGAGATGCAATGGATGAAAAGTCTTGAATGAAGCGTCTATAGTAATTGGCAAAACCTAAAAAACGCTGGATGGCACGAAGAGTAGTTGGCTGAGGCCAATGTAATACAGCATTTACTTTGTCTGGATCCATCTTCAGGCCAACTCCGGAAACTATATACCCCAAGAATGGAATCTGGGGTAACTCGAATGAACATTTTTCCAATTTACAGAACAATGAATTTTTCCGTAGTCTGGAGAGGACCTCTGCCACATGTTGGTGATGAGAAGGCAGGTCCTGTGAGAAGATCAATATGTCGTCCAGGTAGACAACGACACATACATATAATAAGTCCCGAAAGATCTCATTGATGAAGCCTTGGAAAACAGCGGGGGCATTACACAGCCCGAAGGGCATTACTAAATATTCGTAATGCCCATCTCTGGTGTTGAACGCGGTCTTCCATTCGTCACCGGAACGGATTCTAATTAAATTGTAGGCACCACGAAGATCCAACTTAGTAAATATCCGAGCTCCCTTGATGCGATCGAATAGCTCAGTGATCAGCGGAATGGGATACCGATTCTTGATAGTAATGGCGTTGAGTCCACGAAAATCTATACAAGGGCGTAATGATCCATCCTTCTTTTTGACGAAGAAGAACCCAGCTCCAGCGGGAGAGGTGGAAGCTCGAATAAACCCACGCTAGAGATTCTCCTGTATGTACTCAGATGTGGCTTGAGTCTCAGGTAACGAGAGAGGATAGACCCGACCCCTGGGAGGAGTCTTGCCAGGTAGAAGGTCGATCGGACAATCCCAAGAACGATGAGGAGGAAGACGTTCAGACTGAGCTTTATCAAACACATCGGCAAATGAAGCATACTGAGGAGGGAGTCCCGGGGAGGAAGATGAGATGGAAGATTGCTGTACTTTAAGAGGAATAACTTGGGAAAGGCAACGATGGTGACATTCAGACCCCCAAGACGTAACTTGAGGGGTGCGCCAGTCAATCTGGGGAGAGTGACACTGAAGCCATGGAAGGCCTAATACAATCGGACTTGTCGTAACTGGAAGAATTAAAAACGAAATTTCTTCATGGTGTAGTACACCAATCTGAAGAGTTACTGGAGACGTACTCTGGGTGATGCGACCATTGATGAGACGTGATCCATCTATAGCCGTCACCGTAATGGGTGTTTTTAAAGTAATCACCGGGAGGGACCATTGATTCACTAGTGATTTAGAAATGAAATTTCCTGCTGCTCCGGAATCAATCAATGCCTGTGACTCAAAGGATTTGGTAGCAAAGGAAATCATAACATCAAAAGCGCAGACTTTAGATTTCATAGACGATGGAGAGGACTCCAGGGACCCTAACTTCACCTCTCCAGAACTAGTTAGGGCCTGGCATTTCCCGATCTCTTAGGGCAAGAGCTGAGCATATGCGTGGAATCAGCACAATAGATACAGAGTCTATTCTTTACTCTTCGTTTCCTCTCCTCTGAAGATAATTTGGAACGTCCTATCTCCATGGGAATCACAGAGGGTGGAGCTGGACGAAATTGAGGGGTTGAACGAAGAGGTGCTTTGACAGCCGTTGTTTTCTCAGACTCTCTTTCACGAAATCTCATATCTACACGATGGCAAAGAGAGATCAAATCTTCTAGTGACGAAGGAAGCTCTTGGGTAGTCAGTGCATCTTTAATTTTATCGGAGAGCCCCTGCCAGAAGGCGGCAACTAATGCTTCAGTGTTCCACTGAAGTTCAGAGGCTAAGATCCTAAATTGAATGACATACTGGCCTACTGTATGGGAGCCTTGTCGCAAACGAAGAATGCTGGAAGCAGCGGAGGTCACACGACCTGGTTCATCGAACACACTTCGGAACGTGGAAATGAATTTGGCACTATCTTGTAGAATTGGATCGTTTCTTTCCCACAGAGGGGAGGCCCAAGCCAGGGCTTGTCCAGAAAACAATGAGATAAGATAGGCCACTCTGGAACGATGGGTAGAAAAATTTTGAGGTTGGAGCTCAAAATGGACTGAACATTGGTTAAGGAAACCTCTACAAGTTTTGGGGTCCCCGTCATATTTTGACGGAGTAGGCAGGTGAAGCGTAGGAGCTGTAGACACCTGGGATGGCACTGGGGAAACGGAGGAAAGCACAGGAGCTTCAATATTAGCTGTAACAGTCTGTCCAGATGTTCCTTGGGAGGTTAACGATTGGTAACATAGAAGTAACAGCTGTTGGCGAGCATCCTGTTGCTCCACACGGCTGACCAGATGCTGCAGCATCTCTTTAGCGGTAGGTTCCGTATCTGGGTCTGTCATGGCCTGATCTTACTGTCCCGGGTACTAGGAGTCTTTACCCAGGGATCACCAGGTGATAGGCCTACCAGAGCAGTATAGGTGGTAATATGGTACTCTGGTAGCAGGGTGATCACGGAACAGGAAATAGCGGATGATGAGATGCTCAGGAAAGTCTATGACTAGCAGCACTGGCAATATGATGGTGATAATACACGAGGAACTGTATGGACAAAGGACACGTGAAGGTAGTCAGTGGTCTGCGGTAGCAAGTTGTACCACTGCTATAGTGAGGAGGAATGTCCAACAGAAACGAGGAGGTGATGAGAGTCAGCGGTCTGCGGATAGCAAGTTGTACCGCTGTCAGAGTGAAGGAATGGAATCCAAGTGGAGGTATCCGGGGAGTCAGTGGTCTGCGTTAGCAAGTTGTACCACTGCTATGTGAGAGGATACTGGAACAGGTGAAACTGGAAACAGGGGTCAGTGGTCTGCCACTAGCAAGTTGTACCACTGAATATATATGTGAGGAGGTGCACGGGGAGAGACTGCAACACAAGATATACACGGGCACCTTAACTTTGATCCACAGTAATATGCACAATATATATGTATATATGACTGAACAGCACTGCCAATATAGAAAGTACTTGAAGTAATCCAGCACGAGATAACACAGTCAATGATGGCAATAGACTCAGCGGATAGCAAACTCCAGAGGAGAACCAACACAGTCCAGCAAGGTATGCAATACACAGCACAGTCAATGAGAAGTATGCATACCGTGGTTCAGAAGCAGGCAGTCAGACAGGAGTGCAGAGATACCTGAACGGCAGGAGGCCGGCAGGATGCAAAGTCCCTGGATGGGTGAAGCGGTGGTCTAGTAGGTGCAGCGCACAGGTAGGTAGACCAGCAGGGAACACAGGAAAGCGTGGAGAGCGGATCAGCAGTAGATGGATGAGTAGCGCTGAGGAGTAGCAGCAGCGGGTTGAACTGGAACTGTTGATCACGGAGAGTAGCGGGTAGCAATAGTGGCAGCAGTCTCAAGGAAACACGGGAGAGTTGACAAGAACTGAAGACTGAAGCGCACAGAGGCAGCGGATAGGAATCAGCCAAACAGTCACGATGAAACACAGACGGGTTGCAGGTTGAAGACTGTAGTGCACGGTGGCAGCGGATAGGAATCAGCTAACAGTCACGATGATGAAACACAGACGAGTTGCAGGTTGAAGACTGTAGTGCACGGAGGCAGCGGATAGGAATCAGCTAACAGTCACGATGATGAACAGGTGAGTGGATGTGGATGGAAGACTGTAGTGCACGGAGGCAGCGGATAGGCATCAGCTAACAGTCCCAAAAATACACGGTAGAGTTGAAGTGGTTAGAAGACTGTAGTGCACGGAGGCAGCGGATAGGAATCAGCTCACAGTCACGATGATACACAGAGGGGTAGCTGTGGTATGGGAACCACAGTAGTAGAAGTGGTTTGGAAACCACAGAGGTAGAAGTGGTTTGGAAACCACAGGAATCAGCTGGGCTGAATAAACGAGGAAACACAGGAACACCTTCAGAGACTCATGGGGAATGAGACTCCAAAATCAGGCAACGTGGTGTTGACCACAGGTGCTTAATATAGGGAGTGTTGCCTGATCTGCCAATTAAGTTAAAGGAACATACACTGAAGGTTTAGAAAGGGCTGCGCATGCGCAGTCCCTCAGGATGGAGGACGGCCACGGTTCCTAAATGTCCGGGAAGAAGCACTCACAGTCCGGTGAGTGACAGGGAAGCATAGCCGATAAGGAGCGCCCCTTTTTAAAGCAAAAAGAAATACCTAAGGGAGGCAATAGATTTAAGTGTATGCTTGCAAATGCAAGAAGCCTGACAGGTAAAATGAGGGAGTTAGAACTAGTAGCAATGAATGAGCAGTATGATATTATAGGTATTACTGAGACCTGGTGGGATGCTACACATGACTGGGCAGTCAACTTGGAAGGCTATTCTCTCTTCAGGAGGGATAGGGTAAATAAAAGGGGAGGAGGAGTATGCCTTTATATTAAGCCAGAATTAAAACCAAGTATTCAGGAAGTTATATACGAGAATATTAGTTATAATATAGAGGCATTGTGGGTGGAAATATCCAGCAGAGGAAAAAGTTCAGAGAAGTTTCTGATAGGGATATGCTATAAACCGCCAGATATTAGTACGATTGAGGAAGCCCAACTTCTACAGCAAATTGAAAAGGCTACACAACTAGGTCAAATTTTAATTATGGGGGATTTTAATTATCCGGATATTGATTAGAGTACTGAGACCTGCGGTACAGCTAGGGGAAATAGGTTTCTGAGCACGCTAAAAGACCATTACATGTCCCAATTAGTTGAGGAACCAACTAGGAACCGGACTATACTGGACCTAGTAATAACAAACAATGTAGATGTAATATCAAATATTCAAGTAAAGGAGCACTTGGGAAACAGTGATCATAATATGGTCTCATTTGAAATTAGTTTCCAGAAACAACAGTATAAGGGATCAACTAGGACTTTAAACTTTAAAAAGGCAAATTTTAATATGCTAAAGGAGTCTATAAAGAGCATAGACTGGGACGAAGCCTTTGAAGGAAAAAATAAAGAAGAAATGTGGGCTGTCTTTAAAATGTTGTTGGAAACATACACGTATAAGTTCATTCCTATGGGAAATAAATGTAAAAGAATTAAGTCTAAACCAATGTGGCTAAATAAAAAGGTAAGGGAAGAAATGCAAAGGAAGAAGCGTGCATTTAAATTGTTTATGTCTGAAGGGTCAGAGGAGTCCTTCCATAGGCACAAGGAATGTAATAAAACATGCAAAAAGGAAATTAGATTGGCTAAATTAGAAAATGAAAGGCACGTTGCAAAAGAAAGTAAGACAAACCCCAAAAAGTTTTTTAAGTATATAAATGGCAAAAGGAGTAAAAAAGATAATATAGGACCCCTAAGAAGTGAGATGGGTGAATTGATAAATGATACTAAGGAAAAAACAGAGATATTAAACACATTCTTTTCTTCAGTATTTACCAGAGAGGAACAAATGGCAGGAGTAATACATAAAAATGGAAATGAAACCATGCCATTAATTAATACTTGGTTGTCAGAGGAAGAAGTCCAAAGGCGACTGAAGAATATTAAGATAAATAAAGCTCCAGGTCCAGATGGCATACACCCAAGGGTCCTTATGGAGTTAAACTCGGAAATAGCTAGACCGCTATTCTTAATTTTCAGAGATTCAATCTCATCAGGCTCAGTACCAAGGGATTGGCGAATAGCAGATGTGGTGCCGTTGTTTAAAAAGGGGACGAGATCACAACCAGAGAATTATAGACCTGTAAGCCTGACATCAATAGTGGGGAAACTACTGGAAGGTATTTTAAGGGACAGTATTCAGGATTACTTGGTACACAATAAAATTATTAGTGGGAATCAACATGGATTTGTGAGGGATAGGTCATGTCAAACTAATCTAATTCGTTTCTACGAGGAAGTTAGTGGGAACTTAGACCAGGGCAGGACAGTAGATGTGGTCTACTTAGATTTTGCAAAGGCCTTTGATACAGTGCCACACAAGAGGTTGGTTTACAAAATAAGGGAACTGGGTCTAGAAATCAAAATTTTTACTTGGATCGAAAACTGGCTAGAGAATAGGGAACAGAGAGTTGTGATAAATGGAACATTTTCTAATTGGTCAAAGGTCTTAAGTGGAGTACCTCAAGGTTCCGTGCTGGGACCACTCCTTTTTAATATATTTATTAATGACCTTGGTGATGGTTTAGAGAGTAAAGTTTCTATTTTTGCAGATGACACTAAACTCTGTAAGGTAATAAAATCAGAGCAAGATGTAGCTTCTCTACAGAGGGACTTAAATAAACTGGAGGATTGGGCGGCTAAATGGAATATGAGGTTTAACACAGATAAATGTAAGGTTATGCAATTAGGGATCAAAAACAAGAACGCAATCTATAAATTAAATGGAATTAATTTGGGAGAATCTATAATGGAAAAGGATTTGGGAGTGCTCGTAGACAGTAGACTTAGCAATAGGGCTCAATGTCAAGCAGCAGCTGCAAGGGCAAACAAAGTATTGGCATGCATAAAAAGGGGCATAGATGCAAGGGAAGACAGTGTAATTTTGCCACTGTATAAATCGTTGGTAAGACCTCATCTTGAATATGCAGTACAGTTCTGGGCACCACTCTATAAAAAAGATAATTTGGAACTAGAAAGGGTTCAGAGAAGGGCGACAAAATTGATAAAGGGTATGGAGTCATTAAGTTATGAGGAAAGGTTAGCCAGTTTAGGCATGTTTACTTTAGAAAAGAGGCGTCTAAGGGGAGATATGATTACTATGTACAAATACATTAGGGGTCAATACAGAGAGCTTTCATGGGAACTTTTTACCCCAATGACCATACACAGGACACGTGGTCATCCCCTAAGGTTAGAGGAGAGGAAATTTCACAACCAGCAAAGGAAGGGGTTCTTTACAGTAAGGGCACTCAAGATATGGAATTCATTGCCAGGGAAGGTTGTGATGGCAGATTCAATAGATATGTTTAAGAAACGGTTAGACAAATTTTTAGTGGAAAGGTGTATTCAGGGATACGACCATTAATTTAAAATAAAGGATAGTAGTGGATATAGGGTAAAAATTGGATTGCAATATTGAGTCTGGGGGGATTTTCAAAATTGAAACAGATGGGCGGTTGCCTACTCTGGATTAATTTCAAATATAAGTGCAGGATCGCAGGAGATCCAAAATAGGTTGAACTTGATGGACTGGTGTCTTTTTCCAACCTCATCAACTATGTTACTATGAGTTAAGCTCATTGCGTATCGAACCTCCTACCAGGTAGGAGGTGTTTGCGGCGGCTCCTCCATTTTTTTTATTTTTCTGCAATCAAGACACAAGATTCGTGGGATGTACAAATATGGACCCCCCCTGGGTGAAGAACTGAAGACTTCAATCAACATTGGGTCCTCCCTGGACGAAGAAATGAACAGATTACAGGCATGGACTTTTGGAAGTACAAATATGTTTGGGACAGGGGCAAGCATGGACTGTTGGAATACAAATTTATTTTGGACTTGATTTACAGCCATTTTTGGATTGAAAACTTCATTGGTGAGTATTTTGGAAATTTATTATTTTATTATTTTATTTTTATAATATGTATAGGACAGTAAAACTTCAAAGGCTTAAAAGGTTTTAATATGGTGCAATAGTGCTAATATGGTAGCACAATACATATACCCACTATACTTCTCCTTGAACTGTATCTACATGTGTTTCTGTCTTTCCGCCTTAAGATACATAAATACATATTCTAATCATTCTACATAATGATATTATGATAAAGTTGCGAGTGTAAGATTGCAGCTAACAAATATTCAATCAATAAGGGTGTGTAGGGTCCACGCAGTGTACAATATTTTAAGATTTGAAAACTAACTCGTTCAGGGGGTTGAGGGTGCTCTGCTTTCATAATTAGATAGATGAGAAAAGTATGTATCGTTAAAAAGGGAAACATACAGGCAAGTTATTCTTATGGACGGGCTGGAATGAAATGCTATATTAGTTTAGAATTCCAGATAAATATTCCGGTGATTGCGGAAGGTTCCGGTCCTGCATGGGTTAAAGGGCTGAAAAGCACAGACTGTGAGAAAGGGTCCAGGAGAGTGTGCTTGAGTCGAGTTAAGTGAGCGCATTCTCCCAGAGGTAGCTTCTCTGTTTGATCCTGCCGAACCTGGCGCCTAGCAAAACATAACTTGTCTGCCTTATTAAATGCTCTGACTTCTGCTGAAGTGATTTTCAATTCAATGTTCCGCAACAGCCATGACCATTGTAATAAATTAACCATTACTCAGCTAAGTGAAGCAGGTCCCTCTGCTGAACTGAGTTAATAATGAACTTCTCTGTTGTGTTGCTTTGATGCACAGAAATTGTGTTGATACTATGCAGTAATAATTATTGTTATTAAATTGGTTTGACAGGAAATTCCTGTTGTTTAATTAAGTTGACAACATAATTAATGCAATGAAATAGGTAATCTGTTTATGCCTAGTCCGCTGAGCTGACAGTCTAACCTTAAAGAGATCAATATATAAAGCTATTTTAATAGGAGTAATTACTGGATTATCCTTTATGTGCAACTCTGAGTATTGCTGTGCTCAGGGGCAGATCTAGACATTTGTCCTAACCGGGGCAATTTTAGGGGGGTCGATTTAGGCCCCACCCCCTTTCTGATGTCTAAGGCTGCCGAAGGCTGCACGGTATGTGCAGGTCCATTCAGCAGTGGCAGTGTGTTGTCCCGCTGCTCTGATTGTGTTTAAAACACAATCAGAGCAGCCAGGCAGCACACTATCACTGCTGAACGGACCTGCACAGTGTGCAGCTGTCGGCAGCAAGCCCCTGGTAGGGGGGGTGATCGCCCTGATCGCCCCCCCCCCTCTTGATCCGCCACTGGCTGTGCTACAGTAATCCATGAATTAACAAAACTGTGAGTAAATAGGTAGATGTTTTTATATTATAAAACTTAAATAATATTTTCGTGAATATAAATAATACATATCTTGTGTTAATTTTACATAGGAGTGCTGTGTTTAACTATTAAAGAACCTAAATTGTTTTTAGAGGATACTATTAGGATAAACTGCAGAGGAAATGTACACAATAATATAGCCGGGATAAAGGGAGTTGATCTTCTTTATATGGGTGCCTACTGATTATTTGCAATAATGTATTATCTCCCTAAGTAACCATTAAACCCCACAGCCAACGCTATTTCATGAACTTCTAATTATTTTCTCATTTTGCCTGATGCTTTTTTGAGGGAGGGGAAAGTATGTTGGGCCAATTGAAATGCTCTTGTGGGACGTTTGCAGTGGGTCGGTCCCCGTGATTGGAGGGCGGTGTCAAGAAAGTAAAGTAAGAGGAGTTTATTAGGTGTGAAGTAGAGTGAGAGTGAGAGCAGACTACAGGCAGGATCTTCCTTGATATAACTAATTAGGAAAAAAAGGGGAACAGGGAGAAGGAAAGAGAGCTCTGCACTAGGTGAAAACCAACCTCACCATTGAACCAGACTAAATTGTGTAAGTTGTGAGGGGGTGCTCTGGTCAAAGTGATAATTATATACTTGCAAAAAGGAGGATAGAATGACCTAGTGAGCACTCCAGGTATAAGAAAATTTTAATACATAAACTTTATTGATATTCATTAAAATTGTATGACAATGCACAACCAAACTGGAGAGGCAAATATTTAAAATAAAGTTTTGAATAAGGAAAATAATTTAAAATACCACACCCGGAAGCAGGGCCAACCTAGCATATATAATACCATGTAGATCTTAACAGACTAGTGAAAATACCCAACAGTCAAATATTACAGGCAGGTATTAATATCCTAAAATGTGGATGAGAAGCTGCCTAGAAGAATGAGAAATAACCAACAAATAATCCCCAAAATAAAGTGTGATTGTAGTAAGCGTGTTCATAAACTTGAAGTATCCTTTGTAAATTCCTTAGATTAATGGATACAAAGTATTAATGTAACACTTGTGGGGTAGTGGTGATCCTGTTACATATACATAGACTGTAGTTGGCAGCAGTGTCAAAGACACTATAATTACATACTATTATGCTGTATAAACAGAATATGAAGGTTCTTATTTCACTACCTGCTTGTACAATGGATCACTGCTGTTAACGAGATCAGACTAATCAGTGCTTGTGTGCGACATTGTATTTCTCTCGCAATCTGACAGAATCTCTGATATGCTTGAACGGAGTTTCTCCTCTATCTACAGTACATAGAGGTTCCCCCTCAGCCAAGGTAATCCTATAATAAAGGTTCTTATCTAATTACCTGCTTATATAGCATGTCACTACTGTTAGAAAAGTTTTTAATTAGTCAGAAATTGTGTATAGAATCGTATTTCACTAATGGTCTGACAAGTTGTACGATGTATTATAACAGGATTTCTTCTCATTGAACCTGCTGTCTGTGCAGCGTGATATACATAAACATAGTTGATTACCCCGCAACTATATACATAGTTGATTACCCCGCAGCCAGGATGATATTTGCCTGCATAAGTCAGATTGATATCTCACTGTTACTAGATATAGTTCAATCAACAGGGTCGCGCTGTTAGTCAAACTGATCTGCATGTGGTACACTTCCTTGACCAGAGATCTGGGACACAAATTCTGCTTTGATAACTTTCCTCTCTGTGAGACCACGGGCAGTTCAACTCGTCTGTAATCGACGGAGGCGCTGTCACTAAGGGGTCTATTTATGACCCTTCGTTTTTTCTGTAGAAACTTTTCAATCCTCATCGCATAGATGCGGATTGAAAAGTTTCTCATATGTATTAAAAATCAACACAGGAACAGCCGTTCCGAAAAACGGCTCACTTACCTAACACTGGATTCTTCTCTTTTCCTCCCTCTGCGGTGCCGATCGTCCCTCTTTCAATCCCTGTGCGCATGCGCACAGAGATCCGTGTCTGCAGGAACCTGAAGCATGTGATGATCCCTCCACACATGCGCTGTGCAGCTCTGCTCGTCAGAGCAGAGCTGTTTTCAGTGTAATGTTTCACTTATGTTAATGTACGCCAGCTTCAGATGGCGTACATTAACAAGTAAAAAAAGAGAAATACTTCACCTGCCAGTCTTTAATACATAGCGTTACTGAGCACTCCCCATACATTGTTTTGAGGAGTGCTCTGAAAAACGCTAATGGGTGCAAAGCAGCAGATATCTCCAATATCTGCTGCTATGCTAGATTAATACATAAGGATTTTAACGGTAAAGCCCTGAAAACGTTGTTTTCGGGGCTTTACAAGGGGGAAAACTTTAATAAATAGACCCCTCAGTGTTATACGTATACTCTATTATACAGAGCAGTGCAATTATACACTGTTACAATGGTTTGGGGGATAACAATCGGGTCTGCAGAGCATTGCACTCACCTCCTATCAGGCAAGGGTCCCTTTTTGCTGTTAGATTTGTGAGAAGAGGAAGAGGATGAAGATGAGGTGCATGATGTATCCCGATGTTACCAATATACAGGGGACTGGTACCTAGCAGAGATACACGGGGGAGATGTATCCCGATGTTACCCATATACAGGGGACTGGTACCCGCTGTTACTGGAACAGGCATCATCTCTTCCCCAGGGATAAGCTTTTAACCGGCTCCTCAGTGAGATTTAATTACTATACAGGAGGACGCACTGCGCAGAAATAATCTTAATACTTAAGGGCCTTGTGCCCTGTGGGGGTGGAGCTGCGCTCCTACCTGAGGGCCTCCTGCCCTGTACCCACCTGAGGGCCTCCTGCCCTGTAACAACTAGGGCTTTGTGCCCTCTAAAGACCAGGGCCTGGTGCCCTTCTAACTAACTAGGGCCTGGTGCCCTTCTAACACGCTAGGGCCTGGTGCCCTCCTAACAACTAAGGGCCTTGTGCCCTTAAAAGACTAGGGCCTGGTGCCCGTTAAAGACTAGGGCCTTGTGCCCATTAAAGACTAGGGCCTTGTGCCCTCCTAACTAACTAGGGGGCCTTGTGCCCCACTAACTAAGGGTCTTGTGCCCTCCTAACGACTAGGGCCTTGTGCCCTTTAAAGGAACTAGGGCCTTGTGCCCTCCTAACAACTAGAGCCTTGTGCCCTTACGAATACCTACAATGGCCGCCCCTACCTGCGCCACAGGCCTAGTGCCTGAAGGTGCCCCCGGGCCTTGTGCCCGACCTAAAAGAGTAATTGATACTCACCTGCTCCGCGCAGGAAACTCCGCTTGTCCCGCCGTCTTGAGTGAAGTCTTCTCGCTGCAGGGTAGCTCGCATCCCTTACAAGGGCTCCCTGCCGCTTCAGCCGCTGGAGCTCTGGACGCGACGTCCTCTTTCTTCTCCTCCGCCGCCGGACTGCCCTCATGTCGGCGTGCGGCGCACTGACGTCATCAGCCGTCGCCGCGAGCCCTGATTGGCTCGCGGCAGCGGCACCAGTAGTTTGAATGGCCGGAGGCGAGCCAGGACTGGCTCGCCGATCCGGCCTCTGATTGGCCAGCAGCGAGAGGTGAGCCGTGATTGGCTCGCCTGCCCGCTGCCGCCGGGACCTGTAAAAGAAGACAGAGGATACTCACCGAGGGAGCGAAGGTCTGGTGAGTTCACCCTCTTCCCGGGCCGACAGATGGGGCACTTCTCCACAACTGCATTTATAGATTTTTGAAGGCTTTCCCTCCCAGTAAGTATAGCGCCACCTTAGTTATAGCGCTCTGAACAGTCCCAGATCACAGTCACACATCCCCAAAGATGGAGCCGCAGAGTTGGAACTGGATTATATATATCTCGGCTGAGGCAGCGGTGGGGGAGGTCTCTGAGGGGTCCCGCTTTATAGAGCTGTCAGCGGAGCAGCACTGCCTGTATAAGGCATGTCCCAGCCTCTTGCTATACCTAGGCTGCTGGTATTTTGCAATTAGCGCTCGATATTACAGAGCTTTGTTTAGTCAGCTCATCTTGTGGAGCAATTTGTTTTTATCTACAGCTTCAGCGCAGTCAATTTTATTCATGGGGGTTATTCAATTGTTAACGAGTTTGGAAGTTCGAGCGTTCAAAGTAATTTTTTTGCTATTTTAGCTTATTTTTGAGCGCGAAAACTTCTCACGCAATTCTAATCTTTTTTTTTTTTTTTTTTACCGAAACGGTGTTATCGCGCTCCAAGCGTTTCTCAATGTTAAAGTATAGGCTGGCTGCGAACCCTTAGCGGAAAAAGCTATTAAATTGTTTTTTAACGCCGAGTGTGAAAAAGGCAAATATGTTGTTTTATCTCGCACCTCCATGGTCTGCTCAAAGAAATTTTTTTTTTATTAAGTTAAGAAAAATATACATTAAACTGAGAAAATAGGTGTAAAAGTTCATAAAAGTAACCTAAAAAAAGAAAAGTACTTAAAAAAGTGTATAATAATTAATAATTTTTGGAAATTTCCCCCTTTAGAAAAAACCATAGTGGTGCATGTATTTAAACTTTTTTATATTATTTTTTTGTTTTTAAGGGGGAGGTGGTTGTGCCAAAAAGTATCATGTTTTTTTTAAAGCAAAATCGTTTGCTCCCCACTCTATTTAGTCTTCGCCCTAGTGCTGGCAGGCTATTGATGTGTGAAAAATTTGACGTAGGGTTCCCCCTAATTTAATTGAACCAGCACTAGGCAAACCAGCCGGGGTGATAGGCACTATAACAGGGGGGGGGGGGGGGGAAAGCAGTTTGGGTCCCACGGCCATAATGACTAAACACCCACAGACTGTTCAGCGCTGGGCTGGATTCCCTAGGGATTGTGGTCTGCTGAAAAATGTAAGCGGGCCACCCCCCTAGGGACACCCAGGCCAGTGCCGATAGCACTAGGGCTCTTCCTACTACCCCTGGGCTATGGGTAGTAGGGTAATAAATGGGGGTTTTGGATAAAAAAAAAAAAAATTGATTTGTGGAACTACATGTCCCAGCCAGCCATGTTGTCCTAAATAGTGTGGGCATGCTGCTACTTGCCTAACTACAAGCACCAGCGTACCCATAGCACCCAGGGCATGTTTGCACTTGTAGTAGAACCACAAGTGCCAACATGCTCTTACACCCACGGCTGGCTGTGATCTGTAGTTCCACAAAGCAAAATGTTAAATAAAAGCACAACACCCTCATTCCAACCACAAATCTTTATTAAAAATAATAAAACCCCAAGAAATACAGTAAACACCCTCATGTACACCATAGATTTTAGTTAAAAAAAAAAAAAAATACTCACCATGGACGAAATTCTCAGTTTTATGATGCTTTAGTTACACACACTCATTTACGCAAAGTCCCAACAAATATTTTTACCTTCTAAGAAAGGTCCGGCTTGCCCACTGTCCCACAAATATTTGTACCTTACAAATGTCCATGCTTGGCCAGTGTTCAAATGATTGTAAATTTCAAAAAATTTACCTCCTTGTAAAATCTTTAATTCTGCTGTACAGGGGGGGTCATTGTTGCTTGCAGTGCAGGGGCCCTTCTTCATTGCAGTGTGGGGGCCCATTCTCTTGTGCAGTGCTGGGGCCCTTCTTGATTGCAGTGTAGGGGCCCAATCTCCTTTGCAGTGCTGGGGCCATTCTTGATTGCATTAATTTACTTTTATTTTTTTATAGTAAAATGACTGCCTTAACCACTCCTCATTTCAAACTCGCTAGGACCAATAATAGAGCGCGAGGGGGTGAATGCAAAAAAACAATTGAATTGAGGTTTTGTTTTTTTTTAACGCACGCTCGAACAGGAAAAAACGAGCGCGTTTTTGGTTTTTTTTCGAGCGCGAAATTTTAACGCATCTCGCTAACAATTGAATACCCCCCAGGGAATCTAAACTGACCCAGAGTAGGGAGGTGTTACCTTATGTTGCCTTCTGTAGTAGCGGCTGTAGAGTCCCGCAATGTAATGTACAGCTGCCGGCTGTGTAGTGACTATGCGGATAAGTCAGTTTAATAGCTTTAATACTTTTTAAAATGTAGACCCTCAAACACCATGCCCCCCCTCTCACAAATTCCCTATGGGAAAATGACGTTTTTTAGATGTAACCTTAATATAAGGGCACGACTGTATATATTTCTGTATATCTATCTATCTCTCTGTCTATCGATGTATCCATCTATCTATATGCCCAGAGAGGTAGCACTCAATACTCTATCATAAGTCAAACAATGTGCATGGTCCAGACAAACTAATTATGAAGACTCGGCACATCTTCAGACCAATACCATGCAGTTTTTATTCCAAGAAAATTGCTACATCTGATCCCAACGATCGTTTCAGTCCTGGGGAACTTTCATCACGGGAACAAGAACATATGTGCAGCAGCAACGTTTAAAAGAAAATTTTCGCCAACAACATTGCTAAAGACAGTAATCAAGTACATTTCAAAACTAGTGGTGAAACACAGCAAACCGGTCTGTGACTGATCAAGCATTGTAAACCATCATTACATCATACATAACAATGTGGAGTCCATAGTTAACCCTAACAATAGCGCTGAGATGTGCTGTTACTTTCTTTTCTTCCTATTTTTCAATAGAATCCTTCAGAGGCTGAAATGTAATAGTTCACTTTCCTTGGCCCCATGTTAGTAACTTTCCCATAATGTAACTTGGTACATAGCATGCAGAAATGTAAACTGTGTTTATCTGAAATGGTATAAAAGTTTCAGGGTCTTATCAGAACTAAATGTATTTGAGACGGAGCTTTGATTGTTTAGGAGGCAGTTTTGCAATAGAAGAAAAATCATGGAACTGTAGAGAATCCAGGATGACTGTAAGTATGTTGTGCATACAAAAAATGTCTAACATACACTGGACAAATTCTATATGAGTGCTCCTAGATCTGTCATGCTAAATGGCCTTTAAACCTAAAGTAGAAGTTTATCAAATGTGAACAATTATCTTGTGGCATTCAAAAATGTAATTCTAATTGGTCCTAAATTCAGATATTTATATATAAAACATTCTACACTTGTTATGTACAATAGTGTGTAAGCTACTGTCTTTTGTAATCAGCTAGTTCAGTTACATTTTCCATGAACTAAATAATCCCACCAACAACTATGTATAACTAAAGACTAAATAAGCAGCTGCAAATCATTTGCAAACCTAATTATAATCAGTTCGCTAGTGTTTGACATCATCATTGTCATCTGCTACTCAACACTTGCCCCATACCACCCGCAAATAAAAAACATTTTTTCAGCCATGTCTGTGGCCACATCCAAGTCTCAATTCATATGTAATTTCTTGGACATATCAGTAATGTACATTGCCTACTTAACAAACCCCTTCCCTTGTGTGTCAAACCTCTGCTATCCTAAAGAGTTGTAAGGGACAAAAAGTCTCATGTCTGAATAGCTGCAGTTGCATGCGTTCACTTTTTGAGCATGCGCAGTATGATAAAATGCAAATATACGTTCCACAAATGGACATATGTCTCACTGAATCAGGCCCATAGATTACATTTCTGATAATCTGTTCATAATGGAGTACATGCGGTAATATGTTTGTAGATTTTACTAACAGAGGTGTTTTGTAATTTGGTGGTGTGAGACTTTATTATGTAAGGAAGATTTTTATATAGAAACGTGTGGTGCTAAGTTTAGCTTTGTCAAAATGGTGGATGCCATGCATGATCCTGACTTGTAATGCTTACTACAAAATGGTGGATTCTGAGACATTCAGTCACTCCTAAACACACACAATTAATCTCCTCCCCTGATTGCATGGAGCCCAAATCTATTATATCTTGGGATACACACACACTTGTTTTTATTGCATTGTTGCGACCCAATTGTAAAGCGCTGCGGAATATGTTGGCGCTATATAAATAAATGATGATGATGATGTCTGAAACATTCCTTATAGGGACACCCGTTTCCTATTGCTCTATCAACAGGACAATCAAATGGGTTTGTTTAAGAGCTGTTTGTCACCACAGCTATCAGTTTGACCTAGACCAAAAGATTGACATTTCACTACTTTGTGGGGAACAGTTTCATGCATTCCATCCTTCTGAGGACATCCATACACAGGCATACACCAATACTTAGCCACGGCTATTCAAACAGGATATAGTCATGGACAACCACTGTGCATTGATTCAACTATTTTTATTTCTCTTTATAGCCGTTATCTGGTTCTCTATGTAGAATTTCACAGATGATTCCGATCTCTCATTGCGGATGGTTCAGCCATAATGCATGCAACGCAATCAGGCTTTTACCCAGGTATATGCGCAGCCTCTTCCTTCTAGTGATGAGTATGCAGATTAACACCTCCGGCTAGTACCTCTGTCTGTCGCCTGCATGCAAGTCAAGTGCTAGTGGCAAGCTAAAGTGTTACTAAGAAGAATAAACAATTGCACACACCAACAGCTCCAAATAAGCTACAACACTAAACTGTTTTAAAACAAAGGTTTGTTTTAAAAGCCATAATCACAAAGAACTGTGCACAACATACACTTGCATACACTTCTCTCATAACAATTTTTTTTTACTTTTACATTTTTTTAATGTCAATAATTACACAATTAACTATTTTAAATCCATGGTAGATGAACAGTATTAATAAGTTGCAATGTAAATTAATTGATGTATAATATAATAATAGTCATAATAATAATAATAGTTGGACTATAATTTGTTTGTCATTTGTTGGCTTCTGCAGTTTTTTTTATTTAGATATTGTTTGCTTATATGTGTGGATATTTTCTATTTGTTTGGATTCACTTTATTTTGAACAGCTGCTGGTCTCTGTTGTAGCTCAACACAAATTTCAACATGCAATTTAGGCATATCCCCACAAAATGGGTCAGGAATTGAACTCATGACCCCACTGTTGAAATGGATTATCTAACCACTAAAGCAACGTGCAAATCAAGCATTCCATACATTGAGAACATAAACCATAAACCAAGCTAATAGTACTCCTAAAAAACATATAACACAACGCAGGCACTACTGCCAACATGAAGGTTTAAGGATAAACAATAAAGAATTACACACATATTCTCTTGTTCCCCGACATAAAGAATATGTCATCTGTAATTTTACTTGTAAATAAATGTGGCTGCAAATTCAATGGCTAATCATTTGCAATCATAAATACGATACAATACTCTATAAACAGAGCCAACATCAAAACATATACTAGCGCACTCTTCTATAAGTGACACATTGGAGTAAACCCACAGAAACATGGGGATATACAAAGTCCACACAGATACAGGCATGACTCTGGATCCAAACTCATGACCTTACTGTTGCTGGTTTTTCTAACCACTAATGCATAGTTCAAATGGAAACAAACATACAACACAACACGCATAAGTGGCAACCTAAAGTGTTAATGAGCATAATTAAATGAACAATTGCACACACCTTCTTAGTAACCGACATGAAGGATCATGTTTTTGTCTTTAAATTTAAAATAGCAATATATATGCAAATGCATCTAAAAAGCTTGACTGTTTTGCTTAGCGGAAAAAAGACCAAACTAAAGGCTTTCATTGATGAACTACTAGACCTTAGCTGGGGGATGTCTGCCTCATTTGAAAAATAAACAGTAATCAACCATAGTCTGTGTTAATCGTATATCTGACTCACTATGTGAATGTTCTTTTCTGCCCAGGTAAAGTACATAAAGTACATAAAGCAAGTGTTGTGTCTGTTTATTGATTTGATGGTACTGATTTGTCAATGTATTCTAATGGAGATAACTTATGAAAGGTAATTGCTTATATTTTGAGGATAAGTGAGAAACAGACACCATTTTAGTAAATTGCTAAATGTGTGTAATTTATTCCAAGATACCTTATGACCCAGCTGACAGCTGGAGCACCAAGGAAGTGCGGTAAGGATCATTTCATGGAGGAGGAGGATCAGGGCATGAAAGAGTTGCCTTTGTAAGCATATAAGTATCTATAGTTAACAATGTTATTCCTTTTAGGTTATTGGGGGACTTGCGTTACAGTCAAGGCATCAGAAATTGTAAATTTTACAGCTTGAAAGTACAGGTGTCTACAAAGTACACACAGTCAATTAATATTTTATTTCAAAATGGCCTAAGGTTGATCTCTTTTTCTCTAAAATTTTAAATAGAAAAAGAAGACAGTCATTATGGGTTCCAGCATGACCTGCCTTGCAACACCTCTAATCATGGGATAAAACCAACATGCATGTGTTTGTATTTGATCTTTGTTTTTTGTTTTTAAAAATTGTATTTACAGTTTGTTTTTTTGCATTTCATTTGATTACTAAAACTGTGTTTATAAATAAACATTAAGATTTTTATTTCCCAATACTCATTGTTCTGTAACTCTCTGCTGCTTTGGACACTTTTGAACACCCTCTTTTCCTACACATCCTTCACTCCATTCTCCATCTAGAGAGTTCTCTCCTGGGTCAGTTACTACATCTCAAACTGCTCTTGTAGTGTATCTACCTCTGACATAGTCTCCCTTCCACTCCCCAATGGTAGGATCTTTATCCTACCTCCTGTTCTAATTACAAACCTATATTGTTACTAAATGTGGACTTTAAGATATATGCAACAATTTTAGCTAATCGTTTGAACACTCTCCTGCCCTCCCTGATCCACCAGCATCAGGTCGGTTTATACCAGTTCATCAAGCCATAGATAACACTAGGCGTGCTATGACCTCATATATTCTATTAGTTCCAGTAAACTACCATCACTGATTATGGTGCTCGACGCTGAAAATGCATTCAATTGTATTTCTTGGACTTTTATGTCTAGAGTCTTGGGGACAATGGGCTTCACCAGTAAATTTTTAGATGATCTGTTAGCTCTATAACAATCACTCAGGGCAACGGTGGTGGAGAATGGAGTCGCATCCTCCCCTTTTTCAATTTCCAATGGGGCACAGCAAGGTTGCCCCCTCTCAACTTTAATCTTTGCACTTTTAATTGAACTGTTAGCAGCAAAAATACGATCTAATGAGGCCATTCACGGAATTAAAATACGGAAATCCGAACATAAAATATCATTGTACGTTGACTATGTCCTCCTTACTCTCTTCGATCCCGCCGTCTCTCTACCCCCCTCCTTGCAGATATCAAAACCTACAGCTCCATTTCAGGATACAAAATAAATAAAAACAGAAATTCTTCTACCTGTAACACCCCCTTGTGTATTAAGCGTTGTGAGGGTATATATATATATTGAACCACGTAGATGCTTCTCACCTTGGTACTTGGTTTTCAGTGCCTCCACCCGAATCTCTGCTTTCTCTTCTGGGGGGTGTTCAAAAGATACACCAGGGGGAGATTCGGGAAACCCCCTGCCCAGTATTAACACTCTGTGACAAAATGTGTGCTGCAAAAGCCAGCCAGGCACATTTATTTAAATGGAAATCCTAAATGCAGCTTTGTAATTTTATAGAAAAATATACTTTGGTATAATTTGAAATAATAGTGCAAACAATACAATACAGTAATAAAACAAGTGTGGATGAAAGTGGCGCACCACTTCTTACTATGCACACCAAGTTAACACAAAAACTCGCAATAAATCAATAACAGCATACAATATAATATAATATATAACAATATAACCATTAACTGTCACAGCTTTATACACATGAAAAAATATATCAGATATCTTACTTGCTCCTGATACTGTGAATATCTTGCAGGGTGAATTTATATATTTTCCCTTATAGCCCTACAATGTACTGCCAAACACACACAGCAGTATTCAAACACACCACACAAATAGAGCAGTGCACTGCAAGTTGGGGCCCTTCTGTATGTATGCAGCATGGCATGGAAACATCATGTGTCCAGTTTGCAGATTTTGGAGATCTTTAAATCACTTGCAGTGAGGTACAGCAGTCACAGTATGCAGACCCTCCTCTAGCAACAACTGTAAAATCCTTTCTAATTTGTATCCTGGGACTTGTAGTTCCACAAGTGCTGATTAGACACACACTTGGTGCATATTTACCTGCCCACCCATCTATCCCTAACTCTTCAGCCCTTGTGGCCAGATATAGTCCAAACCCCACTTGAACAACAACAGATAGATAAAAATAACCAGTAACTTATCTGCACCAGTGTGTCACAGGTCTGAACTTGATTATCTCCAAAATGGCTGACTTGTAAAATGTCCTTCTTCAGAGATGCATGCAAACCTCCTCCTACAGCTTCAAACTGTGGCTTCCAGCAGGTTCTGTTCAGAACTGCACCGAGCTTTGATATCTCTGCAGACTGCTCTCTCTGCTCAGATCACTCATCCAGTGCCCTTCTCCCTAGGGTCACCTATCTGAACTGGTCACACAGCTCAGTCTCTCCCAGGATGCTCCTCTCTCCCTCTCTCTCTCCGCCCTCTGGTTTCTCAGTCTTCTTAGGCTCCGCCCCCTCTTCATAACAGCTTTCTGGGAGATGTAGTTCCTTCTCCTTGACTGGTAAATAGCTATATGCATCTCTTTTCTTACTGATGCAATTGTGATTATTAGCCCCTGGGTGCTCAAGTCCAACTGCAGCATCCCCAGGGGTTACACACTCCCCCTGTGGGGCAAGTCCACAATGAACAAATGATGAGGCTTGTCCCACATCCTGAAAATTTAAAGGGGTTAAGACATCCTGTCTAAATACACTTTCACATCCATACACAACAGGCCCTGGCATAACAGATATGGGAGTCAGATATGGCCACTGATAGACCCAGCTAGGATGAATCACCTTAGGAATCTCAGTCATATGACCTAGACTATCATAAGTCAACATCATTGGGGCTCTAGGGGTCCTTTTAGGCCGACCCTGGACTGGTGGGTTCCCTTCCTCTCCCCCCAACACCCTGTTGGGGCGTTCAGTGCATCCTCCATCTGGATCAACGACGTCCCCATCCATGTCAACTTCCTGGTTAGAGCCTTCCTCTACTGAACACTGAGAATCCAACCGTCCAGCTACTCTTGGGTTGACACTTTCATCTGAAATGGCAGGCATAGTTCTCCTTTCTTCTACTTGTGGAGGTCTTACAGCGGCCCCCTCGGTAGACCTAGTGAGCCTTCTGATATCTTGTCTCCAATCTATTTCTCCCAATTTACCTGGAGCATCATACCCCCAATCATCTCCATCATCTTCTTCTGTGGTCGGTTCTCTGATTCGCCGTGATCTTCTGGGTGTGGACACTTTTGGCTCATCTGTTTCAGGCTCCTTCCAAAACCGGACACCATCTCTGATGGGAAGCAAATGTTGTCGATGGTATGTCTTTATAGGGCCTGTTAGCCCCTCGGGCCTAATTCGATAGGCTGGGATGTCTGGCAATTTTGCAACCACAACATGAGGATCCTTTCGCCAACGATTGGCTAACTTGTGTTTCCCCGGGAGGCCCAAGTGTCTAAGTAAAACCCTGTCACCTGGCTCCAGAATATGCTCCTTGACCTGTAGATCATAACGACCCTTGTTTCGTTGTCCAGCTTTTGATGCAGCTGCTTCCGCTAGTCTGTAGGCCTCCTTTAGTTCTTGTTTCAGCTGCTCCACATATTTCAAATGGGGCTTTTCTTGGGGATCAGCAGTGTCCATTCCAAAACAGATATCGATTGGTAATCTAGCCTCCCTTCCAAACATTAAGAGATATGGGGAGTACCCCGTGGACTCGTTTTTCGTGCAATTGTAGGCGTGGACCAAATGGCTGATGTGCCTACTCCAATGTGCCTTTTTTTTAGTGTCCAAAGTGCCCATCATGCTGAGAAGGGTCCGATTAAATCTCTCCGGCTGCGGATCTCCTTGGGGATGGAAAGGAGTAGTCCTGGACTTCTTTATCCCGCAGACCTCGCACAGTTCTTTTATTAGCTTGCTCTCAAAATCCCGACCCTGATCTGAATGAATGCGGGCAGACAGTCAATAGTGGACAAAGAACTTTTCCCATAGGATTTTTGCCACGGTCACAGCTCTCTGGTCTTTTGTCTGGTAGGCTTGAGCATAACGGGTGTAATGATCTGTCACCACTAGAATGTTACACTTGTTGCTTTCATCCGGTTCCACTGATAGAAAGTCAATACAGACTAACTCTAAAGGCCCATTGCTGGATATATTCTTTAAGGGGGCAGCCTTTTCTGGGAGGGATTTTCGAAGTATGCATGTCCCACAAGATTTACAATAACTCTCAATGTCTATCTCCGTTTTCGGCCAGTAGAATCTATCTGAAATTAAACTCATGGTCTTCTCTATTCCCAGGTGGCCGTGTTTATCATGCAACGCACGGAGAACCATGGGACGGTGCCTCTTTGGCAATACTAGCTGTTTCCTCTCTCTGCCATCTTTGCGGCTGGTTTCTCTATACAGTAGCCCCTGCTTCACCACCAATGACTCTCTCTGTCTGCTTAGCAAAATAGCTTCCTCCGTTTTCAAACTACTCGGGTGGATTCTTTGTCTGTGTTTAACAGACCACCTAACTGCTGCTATAGAGGAGTCATTCTGCTGATCTTCTTTGACTTGGCTTGAACTCAACTTCTGAAGATCACTGAGCTCCATTTGACTCAGCCAGCAATATTGTCTTGGTAGTGCATCTGTCGTTGCCCCTAGAGCTGTTAAGCATTCTTTGACTGGAGGCACGACCACACGTCCCTCGTGACACATCCCCTTCACCTCTGGAGCTGGCAACTCTATCCATTCTTCTTCCTGAGATTCCACAAACCTTCCCGGTAATCTTGACAAAGCATCGGCATCTACATTTCTTCTCCCAGGCCTGTACTTTATTGTGAAATTGTAAATGGCCAGCGCCGCCAACCATCTGTGCCCAGTTGCATCTAGCTTTGCTGTGGTCTGCACATATGTGAGGGGATTGTTGTCTGTATGCACTTCGAATGGTACTCCATACAAGTAGTCATGAAGTTTGTCAACAACTGCCCACTTAAGGGCCAGGAACTCCAACTTATGCACCGGGTAGTTCCGTTCACTGGGTGAGAGACCTCGACTGATGTAATAGACTGGTCTTAACCTTCCTTCTTGCACTTGGTATAGCACTCCCCCAAGTCCCTCAAAGGAGGCATCTACATGCAGAATGTATGGTAACTCTGGATCGGCATATGCCAGAACAGGCGCTTGAATCAGGCAGGTTTTCAATCCTTCAAAAGCTTGTTCGCAAGCCTCACTCCACCTTTCCCCGAACGCATCATTTACCCGGAACAATGGTTTCTCTTTCCGATGGGAACCTCTTGGAGCAGGATAACCTCGAGTTAGATCTGTAAGAGGCTTGACAAGTTTACTGTAGTTTGGGACAAACCTTCTGTAATAGCCACAGAACCCCAAAAAAGACCTTAATTCCTTCAGTATTGTTGGTCGAGGCCATTCTTTCACCGCTTCTATCTTCGCTGAATCTGTAGAAATTCCTTCCCGATCCACAACATATCCCACATACTTGACCTGGGTTTTACAGAAGCTACACTTGTCAAGGGACAACTTCAACCCTTTCTTTATTAAGCGATCCAATACCTTGAGGAGTCTTTCGTTGTGCTCATTCAATGTTTGGCCAAATACTATCAAATCATCCAAGTATACCAGCACTTCCCTGAAATTCATGTCACCCACAACATCATCCATGCATCGTTGGAAAGTGGCTGGAGCCCCTGATAATCCTTGTGGCAATCTTTTGAACTGAAAGAATCCAACCGGGCAGATGAAGGCGGTTTTCTCAGCATCCTTCTGACTCATCAATATCTGATAGTACCCGCTGCGTAGATCTAGCACAGAAAACCACTTGCTTCCCTGAAGACAATCAAGGGCTTCGTCTATCCTAGGGACAGTGTACTGATCAGGAATCGTGCGCTTGTTTAATGTCCGGTAGTCCACGCACATCCGTATTTTTCACGTCTTCTTTCTAGCCACCACAATAGGAGAAGCATAGGGACTCTCAGATCTCTCAATCACATCATTCTCTAGCATCTCCCTTAAATGTTCCCGAATATCATCCAAATCAGCAGGGGCTAGGCGTCTTGACCGTTCTCGGAAAGGTCTGTCGTCCGTTAGCCTTATGTGGTGCTCCACTCCTGTCGCTAGACCTAAATCCCAGTCCCCCGAAGAGAAGGCAGCCTCTCTTTGTAGCATTTGCATAACTAGCCAGTGTCGGTCTTCTTGACTAGCATCACTACCATTAAAGCATTGATCAAAACTTCCTATTTGTAATGTGGTTTCTTTCTGAGATTTTTTTTCCTCTTTCTTCTTATAAGCAGCAAGGCACATAGGATGAATCTTAAGTGTTTTACTATAACTTGCTCCTCCCACCTCTTGGCACCAGTTGGCCAGTATCTCGAACAAATGGGAGTTAGTTCCAATAATCACTGAGACATCTCGAGGTTCTCCTTCGGCCTCAGGACAGACAAGTGCAAGCACGTTCACCTCTTCTTCTATTCCAGCTACTTCCCGTGGGAACTTCAAAGGTACAGTGATGTACCCAAGGTAGGGATAATTCTTGTCACTCAGACCCCAGATGGTCAGTCCACACAATGGCTTTATGGGCAAGTCAGATAGATTATCTCGGTACCACTTCTCGAACACAATGGACACCTGTGAACCACTATCTAGCAAGGCCATACAAGGTCTCCCATTTAGACATGCCGACACGTGAGGAGAGGGTCCCAGCAATCCTTTGGGCAAAAGACCCCATTCCAGGTGAGAGTTCCCCACAGTGTTAATGTCAGCTTTCTTTAGAGGGCCAGTGTGGGGGTTCCTGGTCCTCCCTTTCAGTTTTCCGAAAGCTTCCTATCCTGGTGGGATGGTGAGGGTGACCACCTTCCTCCCTTCCTCTGAGGACATTGTCTAGCGAGATGCCCAACTTCTCCACAAGTGAAACAATTGTTCTGTTTCCGAGTAGTGTTAGCTTCGAGAACTTGCCGGGGGTGGATGTTCAGGTGCAGTTGCTCGGTAGTGTGGTATTTCAGCATCTGTGCTTGAATCTGCTTCTGCATCTCCAACAACTGAGCAATCTGCTCACCTTGTTTCTCCACAATCTTCATTAACTCAGTGCTGGGAAGGTCAGCCTCGGGCTTTGACTGTACGACCTTGACTTTCTTGGTCACCCTCTCTCGGGATTTAACTATAGCTTCCTCTTGTTTAACATCTTGTATCAACTGAAGAAAAGTAGGTGATGGTTGTCCCAGTTGAGCATTTCTTATCTTCATCGCTACTGGGTCATGGGACAGAGCACCCCGTAACAACTGTTGCATACGCCTGTCGTCTACTTCTGCTAGGGGTATTCCTTTCTTTGACACAATAAGGTGGATCAGCTTGTCCAGCCGATAGATATAATTGGACAATGTCTCCCCTGACTCCTGATAGGTGTGGCGTAGCTGATAGAGCAGATCTGTTGCATCCTCTGCCATTCCATATTCCTGATCTAGAGTCGCTAAGTAGTGTCGTGCAGTGGCTTGGGGGTCACTTCTCCGTACAGCTTGGATTAGTTCTCCAGCGGGACCTCGCAGACTTTCAACGATCCGCTGTCTCTTATAGGGTTCGGAGCATTGCCATTCCTCCAGGTATTGGGAAGCCATCTCTTTCCATGCCTCGTAAGTTTCTTCCCCAGTAGGGACTGGTTTTATTCCTGAGAAGAGCCGGAGCCTTCTGTAGCCCCCTTCATGCTGTGACTTTCCTAACTGGTCTACCAGTTTCTGTACAGCAGTGAGGAACAGTTCGCTTTGATCCTCATCAGTTTTCCTAGTACTGGAGGGTGACTGAGAATTCTCTTCCCTGGCCTGAGGGAATACTTGTCGGTTAATATCTCCATCTGGAAGTTCAGCATTAAGAGGTGCTGCGACTAGCTGTTTTGGCTTTAACGGTATCACAATATGCCATTGTTGTTTTTGTGGCCCAGAAACGAGGGAGGGAAGAAAATCTTTATCCAATTCTGCTTGCGTCTCACAGAGGATCAGACTGGTCTTATGCTGATCTCTACCTTTCCATCCAAGGATTTTAGGATGTTCTACCCCATAAATCCTGTGGAGCACATGCAGGACTTCCTCATCTGTCACTCCCTGAGAGTCACCATAGATCCCTAAACATCGAGTTGGGGCCACAGTCTGTTGTTCACACCACAGAAACACTTCTTCTCTTATACTATCCATGACGTCTGTGCTGATGGGTTTCACTGAGTGTGTCTTCAGTATCTCAGCAGTGCCTCCACTGTAACACCCCCTTGTGTATTAAGCGTTGTGAGGGTATATATATATATATTGAACCACGCAGATGCTTCTCACCTTGGTACTTGGTTTTCAGTGCCTCCACCCGAATCTCTGCTTTCTCTTCTGGGGGGTGTTCAAAAGATACACCAGGGGGAGATTCGGGAAACCCCCTGCCCAGTATTAACACTCTGTGACAAAATGTGTGCTGCAAAAGCCAGCCAGGCACATTTATTTAAATGGAAATCCTAAATGCAGCTTTGTAATTTTATAGAAAAATATACTTTGGTATAATTTGAAATAATAGTGCAAACAATACAATACAGTAATAAAACAAGTGTGGATGAAAGTGGCGCACCACTTCTTACTATGCACACCAAGTTAACACAAAAACTCGCAATAAATCAATAACAGCATACAATATAATATAATATATAACAATATAACCATTAACTGTCACAGCTTTATACACATGAAAAAATATATCAGATATCTTACTTGCTCCTGATACTGTGAATATCTTGCAGGGTGAATTTATATATTTTCCCTTATAGCCCTACAATGTACTGCCAAACACACACAGCAGTATTCAAACACACCACACAAATAGAGCAGTGCACTGCAAGTTGGGGCCCTTCTGTATGTATGCAGCATGGCATGGAAACATCATGTGTCCAGTTTGCAGATTTTGGAGATCTTTAAATCACTTGCAGTGAGGTACAGCAGTCACAGTATGCAGACCCTCCTCTAGCAACAATTGTAAAATCCTTTCTAATTTGTATCCTGGGACTTGTAGTTCCACAAGTGCTGATTAGACACACACTTGGTGCATATTTACCTGCCCACCCATCTATCCCTAACTCTTCAGCCCTTGTGGCCAGATATAGTCCAAACCCCACTTGAACAACAACAGATAGATAAAAATAACCAGTAACTTATCTGCACCAGTGTGTCACAGGTCTGAACTTGATTATCTCCAAAATGGCTGACTTGTAAAATGTCCTTCTTCAGAGATGCATGCAAACCTCCTCCTACAGCTTCAAACTGTGGCTTCCAGCAGGTTCTGTTCAGAACTGCACCGAGCTTTGATATCTCTGCAGACTGCTCTCTCTGCTCAGATCACTCATCCAGTGCCCTTCTCCCTAGGGTCACCTATCTGAACTGGTCACACAGCTCAGTCTCTCCCAGGATGCTCCTCTCTCCCTCTCTCTCTCCGCCCTCTGGTTTCTCAGTCTTCTTAGGCTCCGCCCCCTCTTCATAACAGCTTTCTGGGAGATGTAGTTCCTTCTCCTTGACTGGTAAATAGCTATATGCATCTCTTTTCTTACTGATGCAATTGTGATTATTAGCCCCTGGGTGCTCAAGTCCAACTGCAGCATCCCCAGGGGTTACATACCTAACAGATAAAATTAGATCATCACTCACCCAACAATACCCCTTAAAATGGCATAAAAAAATATATTAAATATTTAGGTATCCACATCACTAAACAATACACTCTTTTCCAGGTTAATTACTCAAAACTACTTGCCCAGATTAAAACTGATCTAGAAACTTGGAGTCAACATCTCATTTCTTGGATAAATTGCATTAATTCAATTAAAATGAACATCTTACTCAGATTATTATATCTTTTTCAAGCCCTACCCATAGAGCTTGAAGCTGCTGACATGCTAAATGTCAGCATAAGATTACAGGCACTGCTGCCTGAGCAGCAGGTAAAGGATTGTGTCCTTTGTGGTGAGGGGGAGAATAGTGAGATCCATAAGGAGGCACAAGCTGGAGGATCCACATCCACAGTATATATAGGCAGCCCTTGGACATTCAGTATATAGTTATACAGGGAAAGCAGGGAAGCCTATTACAGTGTGCAGCACAGTGCAGATTCATGCTCCCTGACCCCTCCTCTACTTCTCCCCCTCTTCCCCCATCCGTCTGGGATAGCAGAGACTCACTTGTCAGCAGGAGTTGCTGTGTAAGAGCAATGTCACTGCTCCTGACATGAGTGGACTGGATCTATTAAGCAGGTAAACTACAGACTAGACCATAATTGCTAACTCTCCCGGAATGCCCGGGAGACTCCCGAATTCCGGGTAGGTCTCCCAGACTCCTGGGTGAGCTGACAATTCTCCCGCATCTGCCCACATCCTAATGAATTGGGCATATTTGAAGCCTCTATGATGCGATTCACCGGGTATCGCATAATTTTGGCCCGCCCCCATCATGACGTCACATGGGGCGGGGCCAAAATGATGCTATTCATGGAGCCCAGTCCCCTCACACCCACCTCTACACCGAGACTCCATGAGGCCAATCGTTAAAGGTTGGCAACTATAGACTAGACTAGAGCTTTAATAAAGTTCATATAGATATTACTCCTGAATGTCTCCTGTGCTCAGCAAAATGTGTGCTCTCGTAGTAAATTGCTGGGTGCAAGAAAAACAAAGATTAATATTAAAAAGGCAACTCATCCTAGAGGCACATCTTGTATGCATTTCCCCAAAGCAACAAAGGCTTCCCCAGTGCAATGGTATGTCACAAAGCCACAGTTATTCTAGAATAAATTCACAATATCACTTAAAAACCAAGCAGGTATTTCTTCTTTTTTTAAAAGATGTGTTTATTGGTTTATAAGGTCCAACAAACAGTGAACAGAGTAGAACAATAAAATCTGACAAAAGATTGCAAAGGTAACTTAGTCAACAGAAAAAATAATTCTGCAGCATAAATTTAACGATAAATTTGTAGGTAATATGTTGGAGGAATTTAAACACATAAGGGCCTAATTCATTAGCGATCTGCCGTATTTTGCGGATAATACGAAAATCTTCTCTGCACATGCCCAGAAAAGGGAGATAAGAAGGTTATCTTCTGCATAAGTTAATAATTTCTTAAGTTAAGATGAAAAATCCTTCCTAACTACACTTAAGAAGTTTTCTGACCACTTAAGAGAAAAGGGTTGGGAATGGGCGGAGATCCTAAAAAAAGTTAAGAAGAGTAGGCATTATTTGTACTGACTTAAGAAGAGTAGGCATTACCTCCGGATCCGTCGGATTGTTAAGAAGAAAAGCTGTGAGTTTTATCTAAACTCCTTTCCTAAAGTTAATAAAGCTCGGGGTCATGTTTAAGTCCAAAGCAGCTACAGCAGCAGCGCTGAGTAACAACAATAAACTGTTCAAAAAGCATTGTTTGTTTAAAACACTCACAACTAAATATGCACAACATACATCTTAATACACTTCACCTAAAAAAATGTCTTTGATTTTTGAAAATGTATTTTGTATTTATATCAAACATTAAATATTGTATACATTATTTTAAAAGCAACCTCTTTGTAATTACAACCACAATTGTAATAAATCGCAATGTAAAGTGGCTGACGTGTCAACAGTTAGTTGCTGATATTTGTAAAAACTGGCTAACAATACGCTATTAATAATATAAAAGCATAACAACTTAATTTATGCAAAATTGTACGAACTTAAACCAAGCATATGTTTACATAAGGAACACATAGGAAATCCACACAAACATGGGAAGGATATATAAACTCCAGAGAGATAAGGGCGTTGGTGAGGATTCAAACTCAGGTTTCCACTGTTGAAAGGTGGATTGACAATATGTGCATGAAATAGACTAGAACAGTGGTTCCCAAAATTTTGCAGTTTGCGGCACCCTTCGAGTCTCCATAATTTTTTCAAGGCACCCCCTCCAAAGTAATTACTGTTTTAGAAGTAGTTGTGTCAAAAAATATCAGTGGACCATCGTCGGAATTCCGCAAAATATTCTTCCGCGGAGCGACGTCCTTGCCTCAACGCTCGGAGATGAGACTCAGCTGAGGCTACCCGGTCTGGGTCATCATACAATAAACCCAAAGCTTGGAAAAAAGCATCCATGGACCGCAAGGCTGGGCTTGTTGAAGGCAAAGAGAAGGCCCAAGACTGAGGGTCGCCCTGGAGTAATGAGATGATGATCCCTACCCGTTGTTGCTCAGAACCAGAGGAACGCGGTTTCAGACGGAAATACAACTTGCAGCTCTCTTTGAAATTACGGAAGGCTGACCTGCTTCCAGAGAATCGGTCCGGCAAGTTCATTTTAGGCTCCAGTGTGTCACCCGCGGGGACTTGCTGGAGCTAAAGGTCTCTGGAAGCCCCTTCTTGGACTGCCAGGCGCTGGGATAAATTCTGCACCACTTGGGAAATCGCCTGTATCTGATTTGCCAGAATCTGGGCTGGAGACAGGTTTGGCTCATCGTTGTCCATGGCCGTATAATACCAATCTTCCTTGGCCGGTTATAATGTTAGGAACTCCCAAGCCAGTACAGTGAAACTCGGGGACTACTCTGAAGGCCCGGTGTTCACTGGAGCTCCTAGTGGTGGGGACAGACTTGGCTGCGGGCCGACCGAGGGTCGAGTAACGTATACTGACTTAAAGGAGCACCCAGGAGTGGAGTGATTGGCGGGCTGTAGTGAAGAGGGAATCCAAGGTCAAAACACGGGTAGTCAATTCAAAGTAGCAATAACCAACAGAGAGAACAAGCAGGCAGCAGAACTGAGGGCAGAACGCTATAACCCGCAATGAGGCTTAGTCCTCATTGCCTTAAATAGTTCAAGCAGCCAATCCGAGAGGAGCCCACACAGGAGAAGCCTAATAGATAGAAGTGCTGGTGGCCAATCGTAATGCAGTGCTCAGCTGCATACTAATAACTGACTCCTCTACAAGCTGCGTCCTAGGCACCTGGACAGCCATGATTGGCTCTCACCTAACTAGCCCTGTGCGTGTGCGCCCGCCTATTAACCAGCTGGCCGGGCGCGACGACAGGGAATCTGTAGCGTCCCGGTTGCCTGGGCAACAACCGGGACATCATTGGAAACCGGAAGTGACGTCCCGGTTACCGTAGCAACGGCCGGGACATCATTGGAGGATACAGGAGAGTCGCGGCAGTGCCCGCGGCCGCCGCAATCTCTAACAGTACCCCCCCCCTTGAGGAGGGGTGAAGGTACCCCGACATCCAGGCTTAGTAGGAAATTTCTTGAAGAATTCCTTCACTAACCTCTGAGCATGGAGACGCCTCTGTGGTATCCAACATCTCTCTTCTGGGCCGTAACCCTTCCAGTGTACTAGGAATTGCACTTGGCCTTGAACTCTCCTTGAGTCAAGGATTCTTTCAACAATGTATTCGTGGTCTTCATTGATAATCAAAGGCTGAGGCCTATTATAGGAAGACTGACTGAGTTTGCTGGGAGCCACAACTTTCTTAAGAAGAGAACAATGGAAAGTAGATGGTATTTTTAAAGAGAGTGGTAGCTTAAGCCTAAATGCGACTGGATTTATCTGTTTTATAATAGAAAATGGTCCAATGTATCGGGGCCCCAACTTCCTGCAAGGTTGCCGCAACCTGATGTTCCGTGTGGACAACCAAACCCGATCCCCCACTTTCAGAGAACATGGCACACGGTGGCGGTCAGCGACAGCCTTGGATTTTTGGGAGGCTTGACCTAGTGCAGAGTGCACCTTTTTCCAGACAGATCTCAATTTGGCCGTAAAAGCAGGTGTTCCAGAATCCCCACTGGGAACAGCAGTGGAGAAAGAGTTGGATTTCGGGTGAAATCCGAGGTTGCAGAAGAACGGGGACGTGTGTATAGTGGATTGGCAGGAATTGTTGTAAGCGAATTCCGCCCAGGGCAAGAGAGAGGACCAGTTATCGTGAAATTTCGAAACATAGATGCGTAAAAACTGTTCCAAGGACTGGTTGGTTCTTTCTGTCTGTCCATTCGACTGCGGGTGATACGCAGAGGACAGACTGATACTGATCCCAATGGACTTACAAAAAGATCTCCAAAATCGTGCAATAAACTGAGATCCTCGGTCCGAGACGATGTCTTCAGGAAGACCGTGGAGACGAAAGATATGGGTCAGAAACAAGGTAGCCAAGGTCCTGGCATCCGGTAGTTTAGGTAAGGATATAAAATGTGCCATCTTACTGAATCAGTCCACGACAACCCAAATGGTGTTATGTCCCGCAGATACTGGAAGGTCAACAATAAAATCCATCGAAAGATGGGACCAAGGCCTGCTTGGAGCAGGCAAGGGTAGCAGTAGACCAGAAGGGCGGTTTCTAGCAGATTTATTTTTGGCACACTCAGGACAGGCACAGACGTAAGCCTCCACATCATCCGATAAGGTGGGCCACCAAAGCTAGAGAGAAAGAATTTCGATAGTCCTACGAATTCCTGGATGACCAGCAGAGCGGTTGTTGTGACCCTCTATGAGGACAGATTTCCTTAGATGAACCGGGACAAATAACTTGTTGAGAGGTGTCTGAACTGGAGCAATTTTCTGGAAGTGTCGGATAGTGGCTCCCAGATCCTGGGTGAGTCCGAGATGAATTGAAGTTGAAGGAACAGTAGACCGCGAGTCAGGAGACTGAGGATGATGGGCCAAAAAACTTCGGGACAAAGAATCAGCCTTAATATTTTTTGAACCTGGACAAAATGTAATGATGAACCTAAATCTAGTGAAGAATAGGGCCCAGCGGGCCTGCCTGGGATTCAGAGTTTTTGCGGTCTGAATATATTGGAGGTTTTTATGGTCTGTGAAGATGGTAATGGTGTGTGCAGCTCCCTCCAACCAATGTCGCCATTCCTCCAATGCCAACTTAATGGCCAATAATTCATGGTTTCCGACATCATAATTACATTCAGCCGGCAGAAACTTTCTCGAGAAAAATGCACAAGGATGTAATTTTTTACTCTGTGGGTCTTTCTGAGAGAGAATGGCACCAGCACCGACATCCGAAGCGTCCACCTCCACAATGAACGGAAGTCCTGGGTCAGGGTGTCTAAGGACTGGAGCGGAAATGAAGGCAGCTTTGAGAGCTGAGAAACTTGCCAGTGCTTCTGCAGACCACTCCGCTGGGTTAGCTCCTTTTCGAGTGAGGGCAGTGATAGGGGCCACTAACGAGGAAAATGAACCAATAAACCTTCGGTAATAATTGGCGAACCCAAGGAATCTTTGGATCGCCTTCAAGTTAGTAGGGAGGACCCAATCTTGAATTGCCTGCACCTTGGCGGATCCATTGCGAATCCTGATGAGGAGATGATGTAACCCAGGAACGCCACTGTGGACACCTCAAATTCGCATTTCTCCCATTTTGCGTACAGGTGATGTTCCCGTAATTTCAATAAAACGTGGCGGACGTGCTGACGATGCTGAGATAAGGATTCAGAATAAATTAAGTTGTCATCCAAATAAACAACAACTGTTTTTCCCAAGAACTCACGTAATACATTGTTAATCAGGTCCTGAAAGACTGCCGGAGCGTTGCACAAACCGAATGGCATTACGAGATATTCGTAATGTCCCGAGTGGGTATTGAAGGCAGTCTTCCACTCATTCCCCCTTCTTGATTCGGATTAGATTGTAGGCCCCTCGGAGGTCAATCTTAGAGAATATAGTAGCTGTTTTCAGTTGATTGAACAGAACAGAAATCAAGGGTAAAGGATACATGTTCTTAATCGGGATGTTATTCAGTCCACGGAAATCGATGCAAGGCCTAAGGCTGCCATCTTTTTTGGAAACGAAAAAACAACCTGCGCCTACAGGAGATTTAGAAGGGCGAATGAACCCTTTCTTCAGGTTTTCTTCTACGTATAGTTCCATGGCCTGTGTTTCAGGAAGGGATAGTGAATATAAACGCCCTTTGGGCAACTTAGAACCGGGTACCAATTCAATTGCGCAGTCATATTCCCGGTGTGGTGGAAGTGAATCAGCTTTCTTCTTGCAAAAAACATCACTGAAGTCCTGGTAGGGTACCGGCAACAATTCTGGACTAGGCTGCATAATTCTAAGAGGCAGGGTCAAGCAAGAGGTAGAGCACCCGGGACTCCAACGGACAATTTCCCCTGTTTTCCAGTCAATAAGGGGGTTATGACTGCGAAGCCAAGGATACCCCAGAATCAATGGAGCATAGGGACAGGTAATTAAGTAGACGGAGAGTTCCTCGGTATGGAGGGCTCCTACAGACAACCGAACCATTGGAGTCCTGGCAAGAATTCTTCCCCCGGGCAAGGGGTTACCATCTAACCCACAGGTGGAAATGCTTGATCCTAGCTTGATATCCGGAATGTTGAGCTCACGAGCCAAATTTATGTCCAGGAAGTTTCCAGCCGCAACACTATCCAGAAATGCTGACAGATCCATGGATTTACCACGGAAGGCCAAACATCCAGGCACTAACAAGGAATTCTCTGAAGAGATAATCTGAAGACCTAAGCACACCTCTTCGCCTGCACTTAGGCTTTGGAGTTTCCCGACTTAATGGGACACAAACGTACTAAGTGGCCAGGTTGACCACAATACATACAGAGACCTAGTGAGCGTCTCCTGGAACGTTCATCTGGAGGCAAGCGGTAAGCGTCCACCTGCATGGGTTCAGAGGAGTCAGGCAGAGTGGCACAGGAGCTGAAGAATATATCAACAGGTACGGATAAATCCCGTTCAGTCTTCCTTTCTCTGATCCGACGATCAATTTTAATGACGAGTTGCATCAACTCCTCCAGTGAATCGGATACCGGATACTGGACTAAGGAGTCCTTGATCTGCTCGGTAAGTCCTAAGCGAAATTGACTTCGCAATGCTGGGTCGTTCTAGGCACTATCAGTGGACCATCGTCGGAATTCCGCAAAATATTCTTCCGCGGGCCGACCGAGGGTCGAGTAACGTATACTGACTTAAAGGAGCACCCAGGAGTGGAGTGATTGGCGGGCTGTAGTGAAGAGGGAATCCAAGGTCAAAACACGGGTAGTCAATTCAAAGTAGCAATAACCAACAGAAAGAACAAGCAGGCAGCAGAACTGAGGGCAGAACGCTATAACCCGCAATGAGGCTTAGTCCTCATTGCCTTAAATAGTTCAAGCAGCCAATCCGAGAGGAGCCCACACAGGAGAAGCCTAATAGATAGAAGTGCTGGTGGCCAATCGTAATGCAGTGCTCAGCTGCATACTAATAACTGACTCATCTACAAGCTGCCTCCTAGGCACCTGGACAGCCATGATTGGCTCTCACCTAACTAGCCCTGTGCGCGCGCGCCCGCCTATTAACCAGCTGGCCGGGCGCGGCGACAGGGAATCTGTAGCGTCCCGGTTGTTGCCCAGGCAACCGGGACGTGGAAACTGGAAGTGACGTCCCGGTTACCGTAGCAACGGCCGGGACGTCATTGAAGGATCCAGGAGAGTCGCGGCGGTGCCTGCGGCCGCCGCGATCTCTAACAACCAGATACTTAGAATATAACAGTGGCAGATGTGGTATTTTGCAAATATAGTTGCACAGCATTTCAGGGGGGCAACGCTCACAGTTGCCCCAAGCAGTATTTCACATAAATGTTTCCCTAATCTGCCACTATTTACATCATATATTTATTGATCATGAAAAATACAAGATTAATGTCTAAATTTAAATGAGTTTTTACAATGTCACATCAACATCCCTATGTAACCTCAGGGAAACACCATATTTGGAACAACCTATCTAAAAGTGTTAAATGTTTTGTTTTTTGAAGGTCGGGGTATTAAAACACTCCAATATTTATATTGCTAGATGCATGTTTCACAATCTTGGCTCACATTATTATCTGACTACTGTAGGCAGTGCCGTAACTAGACATTTTGGTGCCCTGGGCGAGACTGGGCATCGGCGCCCCCCATCTAAGTGGGAGTGGCATTTGACAAGTGGGTGTGGCCAACCTAATGTGGGTGTGGCTAGCACTTTACTGAAAGAATTTGTATATTATAATATATATATATATATATATATATATATATATATATATATGGTAATAATTGGTAGATGTTTTTCTATAAATAACGTGGTTTACTAGAGTCCCACTTTCCAACTGGGCGGGGGTGATGGAGGCCAGGTGGCTGCCATTGGGAGCTGTCTGTCACTGGCTCTTGTAATGGGACGGGGGTTGGGGGTGCAGCTATGAGACCCCCTCATACAATAACTCTGGACAGCTGTGAGGGGCAGCTAGGATTCTTCTCATACCGGCCAGCCAGCTCCTGTGACAGCTCAGCAACACCTGGGGACAGCCAGTAACAGCCCTGTAGGGCTAGAGGGGGACACTATCTCACTTCAAGGATTAGCCCAAGGGGGCATAGCGCTTGTATTAGACCAATTGACTAATATCTCTGACGGTATTGACATGTGTTTGCCTCTGGCTGTTTGTCTGGAGTCTGCTCTATATTATTTCTTCCATAATGTCCCAATTATCAGTCACACCAGGGTTCTCTTACATGTTTAAAACTTATGTCCTGATTACAGTATTCTGCAATTAGAAAGTGAGTAGGAAGAAGGGGACAGATCTTTATGTTCAGGGTGAAATAGGTAATTTTTATAGATTGTAACTACACAGGACAAACACTATGACCAGGGTCCCTCCAAATACTACATACTTAACAAAGCAAAATGTACACTAAAATGTAATAAACCTAACTCTTGTTTTCAGCCCTGTAGGGCTAGAGGGGGACACTATCTCACTTCAAGGATTAGCCCAAGGAGGCGCAGCCGCCCGATACGTGCCTTCATGCCCAGAGGAATCGCCGCTCTAATTCAGCTTTCCTACAAGCAACAATCCATTCCCGGCAATGCAGTGGAACGCATGTGCGTTCCAACAACAGGAAGTTCGGCATTTGGAACGCAAATGCGTTACAAATGCCGAACTTCCTGCTTTCACATGCGTTCCACTGCATTGCCGGGAATGGATTGATGCTTGTAGGAAAGCTGAATTAGAGCGGCGATTCCTCTGGGCATGAAGGCACGTATCGGGCGGCTGCGCCTCCTTGGGCTTGCGCCCGGGGCGGTCGCACCGCCCGCACCGCCGTCGTTACGGCTCTGACTGTAGGTAACTGTGAAACAGGAAGAACATTTTGCAACAAAATACTGAGTAATTATGTTATATCCAAAAAATAATAGATATTATTATCCAACAGTCCGTCAGAGGCATGAGGAGGCATCCCAGTATCCTGATGAGGAGAAGGAGTTGGTGGAGGCAGCGGCCCAGCAACAGGAGGAGGAGGAGGAGGTGGTGGAGGCATTGGTTAATGATAAGTATTGACATTAAGCCCTTTACATCATTTTCACCCATTTATCTGCCCATTGTAGTGGTACTAAATAACAGATTTCACACATGGGCAATTAAACAATACATACTTATAAATGTCACAGGTTTCCATAATGATGGCCCTACTAAGTTGTTCACACCAACAATCAATCCCCCCCTCCCCCTTCCCTGGCCACTACAGATTCTACAAACAAAAAGCCTTTGCCCTCTTGATGGAAATGTATTTGGCATCCCATTACACATTGTTGTAATGTGAAAGGTACAGTACACGTTTCTGCTAACTCCTGTGTTTTTTTTTGTTTTTTATTCAGCTCAAGAATATACGACAATAAGGCCTCATGAACCCCCTTCTTTTGCTGAACTTACAGGGCGAATCAGTTGACATGGGCGGAAACTGGCAAAATATGGCAAAAAATTACAGGCCGATCTCAAATTATTGGAGGACCTTTAAGGTTAATTTGCTATGGCACAATTTCATTTTTTTCCCCTAAATTTACTACATAATATAATATAATCAAAGAGATTCATTGGTGTGTTTGTCTTTGTTAATATATTACAATTGCACAATATGTGGGGATTAAGACAAAAAAGAATGGATTTGGAAATTAAAAACAAACAACATTTAAGGTAGATAGTTTTGATACTACTACATCATTATTTCAACATGTATATAGCATATTAAAGTAATTCTATCGTTTTAAAATAAGCATTGCCCAATCAATTGAATGTGTGTCCAAAGCACAAAGTGATTTATTTTAGCAGATGTAAATAGTCAACAATTCAATACATTATTATATTATGATAAAGTACAGTACAGCACAGCCAATACCAAAAGATAAGTACATACCAATGCAATCGCTTGCGCACGCTGCGCACCCACCGGACCCGATGGACAATATTCTGTATAGAATATTGTGTCAGAGTTGACTGAGGCCCCAGTGAGATGCAACTAATATATATACAGTCAGTGTTTCATTGTGAACAATAGAGATGACGTAGATTGTTTCTATAGGTCCAGACGTTGGGTGGGTCCAGGCCAGACAGGTAATAGGTTGATTCAATCTAAGGAATCCAAAGGTGGGGGTCTTCTCTCCAGGGGGTCTGCTCCTTTTCATAGCCAGTATCATACAAAGGTTTTACTCTCTAATATCAATAACTAAAGTATGCAATGTGCGATCTCTTCGCCGACTGCACCAGACAGCTGCTGATGATTAGGGCTTCAATATGATATCAGGCATGACACCTTTCCTATTACCTAAACCTTTAATAACACTACAATGTACATATAATCAACATATATATATATATATATATATATATATATATATATATATATATATATCTATATATATATATATATATATATAGACTAATAAAAAACCGAATACTATCTGCTCCTGAATTACAGTGTAACAGAACCAATATGAAATTATATAAATAACTAACTGTTGTAATGCGAGTGTGTGCGTGCGTATTTTACCGTGCGAACGCACCACATCACGTAACACGTGGCGTACGCTTCGCAATACGCACGGCAAACCAATATTAAACCAATATACTTTCGTTCATCCAATTATACGACTTTGACAGTCCACCCTTTGATAGTACAATAAACTATCACCTTAAAGATGTTATATGCAGGATCTCAGTACCACGTTTCATTGTTATGTAATACAAATCCCCCTTGGTGTATGTCCACGCTGTTTGCAGATCTAAACAAGTTATCATAAGAGAGAGTCTTAATCCTCTAAACGACTTCTTCTTTTACTATAAACCGTACACTTCTGGAGCTTGGAGATAACCTTTTGTATGCCCTTCAAGGGTGCAATAAAACACTTAATACATTATTTGGAAAGGTACATGGTACAGTAGAACGTGTATCAGCTATACAGAATTTTCTACTACAGTTCTTCAAGTTTAACAGGTTCTTCTGTCCAACGCATGTCTTTAAGCTCAGAATACATTTAAACATTTCATGTTCATCAATAGCATCATCCTATGTCTATCAATAATGCCATATGCAATCTCCTTCAGCTTGCGTTAATATACACACATCTAGTAATGTCACCAGTTCTTGTCATCAACACTTGTGGGCGGGCTATTGTCTGTTCGTTCTTCCCAGTCTCCCAATACTCAGATTTAAAAGTGATCGGCTTGTAAAGCATTGGGAGACTTCAGACCAAGGGACCTAGGTGTCCTACTTTTTCCCCTAGTGACCTCCCACCCATAGTTCGGGTACCTCAAGAATATTTAGTGGAAAGAGAACTAATCCTACTTGATATAATCACTGAGGCACGTGTGAGCACGCCCAGCACTTTGTTTGGTCTAAAACCTTACCCTCCCAAGAATGATAATCATTCTCAAGGATGCCTGCTCGAGTCCGGATATTACTGGACTGGCATCGCTGGGTGTATCTCTTTTTTAACTATGGGGTCGCCGTACTTACGGACGTAATGCTACTCAGACAATAGCCCCTCGCACTTTCTCCAAGCTCCAAGGTTTCCAAATTTTCCTTTACCCCTGAATTGAATAGAGTAATTGGCCGGACTGATTATGCTACTAACTTCTTCCTCCCCAATACCTCCTTATCACTACCCGAACCAGTCTCTGTCACCTGCCAATAATCAAAAGAATTAACTGCCTTGAGAAGAAAATGAAATGAGAGAACACAAAACAGGAAAAACTAACACTTCATGCTGGACAACAGTCTTAGCCTTTGGCTCAGGTGCTACTAACTGCATTCGAGGCCTTCCAGTACAGACTCATGAGTGCCCTTGGACCCTTCTCTGAGTGTTGGCCCCTCTGCAGTGGGTGGTATGGGCACCAGTGTGTCTCTGCTACCCTTAAAGCCGTGAGGCTGGTAGCCTACACCTGGTACCTGTCTGGCAAATAACCTAAGCTTAAGAAATTTCTGCTCCACAACTTACTCTCCCGATCCAACATCGTGACAGTTAGTGTGACCTTTCAGGAAACAGTGTTTTGGACGTTCTTGGTTACTGTCTCGCTATTTACCTTCTCTCAAGGTCTAACCTAGCCTCCCAGTTACAATCTCATCTCACGAGGGGTCAAGAACATTTCAAAAAACTGACAGGTTAGGAGTGTGCCCAGGGGTGATCTCTTGGTAGCGGGAAAGGACTAGTGGCACTTCAATCAAGTTCCAACTCTTATTCTATTCAATTCATTCTACCGAGTACCACTACTTTATGTTCACACTGGTTTATGGCTAACTGAAAGTATGTGATTTGTTACCACTACTCATACATTATACATCTATTATCAATAACATGAATACCCCTATTATCTATTATAACTCTAGGACTATCACATTGAATAACAAAATTTTTGAGTATGATACAGTAATACATTAGACACATTTCAATACACCTCTACCCAGACATTTTTCATTGGTACACCAGTGTATACTTGAGGATCCTGCATGGTGGTAATTGGATGACGTGTATTTGTTTTACCTGGAGGAAAACCCATCAGCAGGAGGGATATGGGATGGCTCTATTAGTCTACCTTGTCCATCTCTCCAGAGTCCACCAGACTCCTCACCACATCTCTTCACCTTCCAGACAGTTTATCCCTCAGGTAACACAAATCTTCCTATATTAACCAATATGTGTATGCGTGCATGTGTGTGTGTGTGTTCACATTTTAAAACTAAAACAATACAACAAAAAACAAAACAGAACATAGATTTGTTAGCTGTCACATAAAACCCTGCTGTCTATTTGACAGCCATGTTCTCCCTGGTGTGACAGCCATGTATGGTTGTGCGTGTAAGTGTGGACCTTACTAGCAGCTACTTCAGTTGGTAACTGTGTCACTGTATAAAGTCCTCTATGTAGTGTCCTAATCATTTGCTGGTATTGCTATAAAACGATTTCTCAGTCACCTCAACATCGCCCTCTAGACTAGAAAAATGCTAAAGACCAATGTATATCAATCGATTTTCCCTCTGCCAACTCACATGTCATTCTCAGTACCTCATATTCAGCTACTTGACTAAGTGGGAAAGGCAAAGGGGTCTCTTTCTATAACACTTTCTTCAAATATAACAGTATCCAGTACATGTCTGTCTAACAGTGAAAATTATAAAACATGAAAATTCTACATTTTCTAGGGTTTCACATTATGTCGTATCTTGTGGTAAAAATCCTACTCCAATGTTCTACACAGAGATGCATATCTGTATTCCTATCCTCTAGCAATCTCCTGTCTCCACCCTTTGTGCATCCATAAAAAGGCACATTTTTCTACAGGAGGCACGAACCAAAACAAAAAAACAAAAAACAAAACAGATATGCAATCTATAAAACATGAATCGTATTTCCACAACAGAACCTTTCTGCTTAAAAAAATCAGCAGTTTCTATACACATGAAAACAAAACCCCTGACTGTTTCTGTAACTTATGTCAATCTAGTGTGTGTATCTCTGAATTTGTCTTATGTAAAAACATAAAAATATGTTTTAGCCCCATTGTTGAGACTGTCTGATTTTATCTCTACCAGAGCAGAGAGTAGAGAGAGAGAGAGAGAGAGAGAGAGAGTAGAGAGAGAGAGAGAGAGGGTAGAGAGAGAGAGAGAGAGAGAGAGACTAGCATTTGTGTAAAGAATGGGAAATAGGAAAGCAATGAATGATGGGAATACAAAGGTTTGAATACAAACATACATGTAGAAAGGGAGATTTTTACAACAAACTGACAGCTGGATTGGACTCTGACTCTATGGGGAAATGGCTGTATTCATTCCATTGTTCCCCTTAGCTATTTGCTAACTATGACCCCTTCCCATACTTGACTAGGGGGTCTTAACAGTGCAATCCAGTGTCGTCCGTCATTTGTTCATTAAGAACTCGGTATCTCATTGACTACATACCTTTTCAACGGACTTTTCTAATTTATGATAGAGAAATGAAAAAAAAAAATGTACTCTTAGTGACTCATATTTTCTCTGAAATACATAAAACGATATTTTGGAGCAAAGTATGTACATACTTCATTGTTGGATAATGATTCTCAGCCAAACAAATTATCATGAGACACTGCAGCCTAAAACAAAAGAGTGTTCCAATTGTCTATTGTTAATTTGTCTTTCAAGAGTGATTCTTCTATTTCTCTATCTCCCCTTTTGATCACTAAGTCTATACTCCTTTTGTGTCCCCTTTACCTGTGAGAAGAAAAACAAGATAGTTATCTTAAAACAGCAAACACAACAAACATTTCTATTCTTTGCCGTCGGCTAGCAATTTAGGAAAACAAACATTTCACAACATAAATGAACAAACAAAATCAACAAAGGTTACCTTTTAGAAATCAGTTTCTTGTACACTACTACTTACCACAGTTTTGTTACGAGCCGCGGCGGTGCCCAGCCGCCGCGACTCACTCACCTGCGTCCCGGCCGTCGCTATGGCGACCGGGACGTCACTTACTCTCATGTCCCGGCTGTTGCCGGGGCAACGACTAGACGCTCCAGCGCTGCGTCCCGGCATTGAGAAGCCGGGCGCATGCGCTCTACAGTATTACTAGCCTGCGGGTTAATGAAGTTAGGGGGCTGGTTTCTATCTGAGCCAGGCCCTGATTGGCTGTCTCAAGTATTTAAGGCAATGAGGTCTGCCACCTCATTGCCGGTTATAGCTTCTGTGTTCCAGTCTGCTGACCTGCTAGTTCCTGTCCTGTATCCTGATATCTCTATTTGACTCCCCGTGTATGACCCTTGGCTTTGATTTGGACCTTGCTCGTATTTCCTGTGACCCTGATCTTTGGCCTGTTTACCCGTTCTGATATTTGCCTGTGACCCCTGACCTCAGCTTGTTCATCGATACCGTTGTCTGCTGCCGGCCCTTGACCTCTGCGTGGACCTGACTCCTCTGGCCTGGGTTCTCCCCAGCTGGTACGCACTTCACGACCCTCTGTCAGTCTGCGGCCCAGTCTGTCCCCACCATCAGGGGCTCCAGTGAACACCTGACTGGCGGAGTAGATTCCGGGTTGTGTTGTGCCGGCTGGAGGGGTTCCTAACAAGTTTAAACCCCACCTGTTTGTAGGACTACAGGTCTGACCTAACCTCCAGGGTTGACTATGGTTCTCCCCCAAGGCATTGGCTGCTATGAGGTGCACAGGAAACTGTTGAGAAGTCTCCGAGACTTGTGTGCGCCATCTCTGTGGGTGTCTATGTGATTCCCCCTTAGGTGGGCCAAGTCTCTTTGTTTCGTGTCCCATTTTCTTAGCCTTGGCTCTAATATTTTCTTTGCAATCTTTCCTCAAATGTCCCTTTTTAAGACAGTTAAAACACTTCAAAGGTTTCTGTTTCTTTCGTCCCTTATAGTGGTTTTTATAATTCTGAGGTTGTGGATGTAGTTTTTCTAATGCCTGGATACTCAACATCATTAACCTATCACTCTGTGCTTTTTCCTTTTTACATATATTTTTATCATGTTCTATAGCATGCTCTCTAATATCAGTTACCGTGAGACCTCTCCAATTAGGAAAAGAGGTTTGTATCCAGGTCCTTAGATCCTCCCGGAGGCCGTCCATTAGTACTGCAACAGTTACCTCCCTGTAATGTGGATTTACCATTATATCCCATATTCCTGTGTACTTAATAATGCCCGCTAGCGCCCTTGAAAAATAATCAGTTGTATTCTCATTACCTTTTTGTTTGATGTTGCATATTTTGCCCCATTCCACAGTCACTGGAAAATATACGGCCAACTCTTTGATTATACGTCTAATATTATGCTGATTGTTATCCTCAGTTAAGGGTTTATCCTTCTCCAAGCTACAACCCTCAATGAACTTCTGTATATCAGTATCGAGAGGAAGACAAGCTCTAAACAGCACTCGCCAATCTTTATTAGTAGGTTCATGTGCATTACCTAAATGTCTAATAAATTTCTGACACTTGGCCAAATCTTTTCTAGGATCAGGGAAATCAGACATAATTGTAAATAGTTCCGTCTTAGTCCATGGAGAATACACTGCTACCTGTTTCATGGGAACTACACCATCTCTGTCCGCTTTCCCATTGGGAACTTATGTTCTGCGGATGGGATATAAGCCTACCAAATCACTCTGTTCTGACCTAGTTGCTGGAATTGCTGTTGCAGTACAATGAATGTCTCCCCCTGTGTTAACCTTTTCATTATTCTCACCACTTTCAGCAGCTGCCCCTGCTGGTGGGACCGTTCCTCTTCTTTGTCCTGAAACATTACTTTTAACATTACTTAAAACACCATACAAGTTACTAGTTACCATTTTTACATTTTTGGTATTGGCTGTACTTCCCGCCCCAACCGAATTTATCCGGGGCGTGTTTGCGCTCAGTTCGCCACGCTTTGCAACGCACACTTCCGGAATGCTTGTTTCCGGTACGCTTACTTCCGCTGAACACGTGTTTTTCCTTACACTCACTTCCGCTGTGCGTTCGCTGCTCTGCCACGTGTTACCTTCCATTTGCCACAATTTTAAACAGTCATCATGTTTAATTCTCGTTTTTGTTGATTTAATCAACCGCACTTTATCTCTAACATTATTTAACACCTCTGAGTCAAGAGTACCTATGTTTGGGAAAGGTTTCACACACTCCCGGGTCATCTTGACCCATTTGTCGCAGTATGCCGTAGCATACGCACCGTATTTATTATACATAACATATTTTGCCGAACCAACCGGCCATTCATTAGGTAGCACAACATGAACTATCTCTAGCGTTTGCTTCGTATCCATTGTGAAAACAACCTATTTCTCAACGCTACACAAAAAGACTTTTACCTGTTCTCCTTTGAAACAGAACTTACTAGAGATTTTTTTTTTATTATTCATGGACGTTTTCAACAGGCACGTCCCCTTAAGATATCAATGCCCTTCCTAGTTTGAGTACTTTACCACTGTCAGCACCAGATATCAATCAAGAATATCAGTGGTTGCAGCGTATTTCCTCCCACATCTCCCAAATCGCAATCACGGCTGTACTAAATCAACCATGCAGTCCGATCGCACGGCTTACGGATACTAACTATCGGTAAGCTTTGCGATTAATATTTGGGAATGCCGCGAAAACCTGTTATTTTCGCTTCGAGTATGCCATGCATACTCTGTGGTGTCTCTTTATCACCTGCTCTTATTAGAACAGAACACCACTCACACAAAGGTTTCTTTATATCCTGCTCAGCCCTAGAACAGAACCTTTGTTGTCAGGTCACCTTTTTTAACATGCCCCGTCAGACACACCTGAACTACAGCGCTATGAATTTTTAAATAGTACCACACTGCCCTCCCAATACTCAATCACGGCCTTGCCATGCGGTCGATTTGCACCGCTCAATGATTCATTATGCGGACCACAGATAACACCGCAATGCTCTGTCCCTTCCAGCAAACAATACCCTTTATCAGTGAATGTCGTGATTAGTATTGGGTGCACGTGCGAAAACCTATAGTTGCCTATAGTTACCAGTATACTTTTTCCTTTATGTATTTATTCACATACATAACATACATAACCTTTGTTTTCTGTACAGAAAATAACTTTCCCAAACAATGGCACTATCTTTTCAGAGACTTTACCAAGTGCTTACAGTATGCATATAACAACCATCAAAACTATTGTTCAACCACGTGGCAAATCTACCGGAAGTTCGCGTACGCACAGCAGGAACTACACATACGCACAGCAATGCAATACACTTTAAAACATAAAACGACAAAAAAAGAAACATTTTTCTTTCTTGTCCCTAGATTCTAATTAGCGTTCCTTCAGTCTATGCAACAACGGACATTCGGTTTCACAACACACAGTGAACCACAGGTATTAGACGCATTACGTTCTTTCCTGCTTTATACGACGCGTCCGTCCATCCACCCTTTGTTGAGGAACCGAATATCGTAAGCGTTGCATACCTGCCGGTAACGTAATTCCTAACTCACGAGCCCCCAAATTATTAAAGTAATTCTATCGTTTTAAAATAAGCATTGCCCAATCAATTGAATGTGTGTCCAAAGCACAAAGTGATTTATTTTAGCAGATGTAAATAGTCAACAATTCAATACATTATTATATTATGATAAAGTACAGTACAGCACAGCCAATACCAAAAGATAAGTACATACCAATGCAATCGCTTGCGCACGCTGCGCACCCACCGGACCCGATGGACAATATTCTGTATAGAATATTGTGTCAGAGTTGACTGAGGCCCCAGTGAGATGCAACTAATATATATACAGTCAGTGTTTCATTGTGAACAATAGAGATGACGTAGATTGTTTCTATAGGTCCAGACGTTGGGTGGGTCCAGGCCAGACAGGTAATAGGTGGATTCAATCTAAGGAATCCAAAGGTGGGGGTCTTCTCTCCAGGGGGTCTGCTCCTTTTCATAGCCAGTATCATACAAAGGTTTTACTCTCTAATATCAATAACTAAAGTATGCAATGTGCGATCTCTTCGCCGACTGCACCAGACAGCTGCTGATGATTAGGGCTTCAATATGATATCAGGCATGACACCTTTCCTATTACCTAAACCTTTAATAACACTACAATGTACATATAATCAACATATATATATATATATATATATATATATATATATATATATATATCTCTATATATATATATATATATATATATATATATAGACTAATAATAAACCGAATACTATCTGCTCCTGAATTACAGTGTAACAGAACCAATATGAAATTATATAAATAACTAACTGTTGTAATGCGAGTGTGTGCGTGCGTATTTTACCGTGCGAACGCACCACATCACGTAACACGTGGCGTACGCTTCGCAATACGCACGGAAAACCAATATTAAACCAATATACTTTCATTCATCCAATTATACGACTTTGACAAGCACCACTAATTCTGGCTCACTGAACAGAGAAGGCAATCTGTCCCAAAACACACAGACAGACTGGGAACAATTTGTTAGCAGCAAATGACGCTACTAGTATGTCTTTGGAATATGCTAGGAAAGCCACACTAACATGGGGAGAACACTAACTCCTCACAGATAAGGCATACAAGCAAGAGATGAAGAAAACAAAGTAAGGTTGGCAGATGCTAACTGCATTTCACAACAACACCCCCCCTCCAAGAGATAGGCCATTCGTAGTAATATCATACATATAAGGTGCCCTGGGGGCATGATTCATTAAGGAAGGTATATGCCAAATGGCACACCAAATTAACACCTTCCCAAAACCATCTTGCATTGAAGGGAGAGGTAAATGTTAAATATGAGGTCCAATTAAAATTCTAAAAAGAGCATTGCGTATATCAACTTAAAATGTCAGAGTAAATCCACACAAACATGGAAGAGAACATACAAAGTCCACACATATAAGGGAATGGTTGAAAATTGAACTCATGACCCCAGTACTGTAATACAATAGTGCCAGTTACTAAACCACCGTGCTGCTCCACTGTGGTCTGCCTAGAATTTTGGTAAAGCTAAGCACATAACATAACACATACAAGCTGTAGATGGATAAAAAAAACAGGTTTCAAGACAATGTTACATTTTAGTCCAAGAAAGTCCCCTCAAAATCAAACCAACCCCCTCTGAGTCTTACGCCATTCATAGTCATAGCTGTCAGCATGCACATAGTAATGTGAATGTGACTTGTGGGACATCATTCTTTTTGAAAGCTAAACATTGCAATAAATAAATAATGCACCTTGGCCTAATAAAGTGACATTTAAGGGGGAGATACATCAAAAATATGAGGACTGATCTATCATTGTGATTGAGCCTGTAGCAGATCACGTTTGAATGACAGAGTAAAAATCAAGCTAACAAGTGTGTGTGTGTGTGTGTGTTACATAAAAACAAATCATTACTTTCCTTAGTAGATAAATAGTATCCCTTGCAAAAACAAAACATAGGCTGGTTTGGTCAAAGTTCCAGTTGTGTTCCTTTCATTAATGAATAAGTGCCACAAGCTGCACACAGATGTTATGGCCAAGTTTGGTATTCGAACTCATGCTGCTAGTATTGTGACACAGAAGTGCTAACCACTAAGGTACTGGTGCAGATCTTAACTGGAGTTGTTTTGGAGTAATAAGGAAGAGTACTATTATCTAGCTGCTCTTACATCTGTTGTACACATGCTGTATTGTTGTGCTTCTCACTCTAGTCTATAGAATGTATTCATTTTTCCAAATGAACATTGCGTTAGTGGTTAGCCAATTCACTTTGCATCAATTAAGTCATGAGTTTGATTCCTGATTCACACCCTTTCTCTGTGTGGAGGTTGAATGTATCGATTATGGAAGAGTACACTATGTAATTTTAACGGTCAGGATCCAATTTGTTTAGCATATATTATTTCTTAATGTTAATATATATATTTATTTATACGAGTGAATTACATGCATTTGCATCCACATGCGCTCAGTTCAATTCACACACAAACAAAGCCATTACATGATCTTTCATGTAGATGATTGATTTAGCTCATTTAAAACACTTTAAAGTCACTTGTCCCGGGTTCTATAAACATGTGTTACAACGAATAATTGGGTTACAATGGTGCTGCATAATACAATCCCAAGTGTGTTTTAACATTTGTAAACAAACCTTTCGCTCCTCCCACATTTGTCGTTACGTAAGACACACTTTTTTATCTTAAAATAAGAAGCGGAAGTTAAGATGCGGATCTTAAGATGCTTAAGATCCGTTGCATCTTATCTTCCGTTGCGTAAATGACTGGTGGTGGGTGTGTTTTTGAACTTTCCGTTCCTTATTGAATTATGATTTTCTTATCTCCCCGTTTGTTCTTAAAATACTCATCGCAACTTACGATGAGAAAAGATAAAATATGATCGCTAATGAATCAGGCCTATAGGGAGGGATCAGTCTGCTTCTGGGGCGGCTGAGTGGCATGCTGGGAACGGCGGCAACGCCGCCTGGCAGTGGTGGACGAGGAGCCAGAGGAGGAGGAGGAGGAGGAGGCCGAGCATTGTCAACTTGTCAGTATATTTTTCTTTTTTTCTGGGAAATCAAATCGTAACCAAAATATTGTTACTTCCTGTGAGTGGTTTTGTAGGTAGTGCCCCACTGTAGTGCATACTTGCCAACTCTCCCGGAATATCCGGGAGACTCCCGAAATCGGGGTCGGTCTCCCGGGTCAATTCTCCCGATTCCCGGGCGACGGTGGAAATTGAATGGGGGAGGCGGGGCTTATCGGCGTCACGGGCGCGTCATTGTGGCCTGCCCCCTTGTTTTATTGGGCTGAAAAAGTGGTGACAGCTTTGGGGGCGGGGCTAACAGCACAATTCTTCGAGCCCCGCCCCCACACGCCCACCTGACCCCCGGACATCCCCCGGACATCCCGGAACTTAACCTGCCAATGTTGGCAACTATGCTGTAGTGCTTTGCCCTGGGGCCTATAATGCTGTTAAGACAACCCTGTCCACGCCCTCTCCCCGGGGCTCACCAGAATGTAGTACATCTATCAAAATGCTACTCCAAAGCCTTATCAACGTCTAATGTGCGTCCAAATGGTTTTGTAGGCCTAACATTTTAAAGTAATGTAACAGTACACATCTCTAGTAATTCCTGTTTGTTTTGCAAAATTGGTTTACATGTTTTTAATGGTTTTTTTCTGGGTGTTTTTTCAGCACACATGGAGGAAGGTGACATTTGGCCCCCACCCCCACCAACCTGAAATGAAATGAGGGCAGAAAATAAAAAAACAACAAAAAAAATTAATAGAAAAAAATGGTAATTTTTTTTTTTTCAATTTGTTTTTTACTGTAAATAGTTTTGTTACTTTATGTAAATATGTTTTATACTTTAAAGAGTTTTATAGAAAAACAGATTCATTGGTGTGTGTGTGTCTTTATTAATATATTCTAATTACCCAACATGTGGGTCTAAGGACAAAAGAGAATGTATATAATAATTCCAAAAGAGTAACATTTAAGGAATATGGTTTGTTTTGAACTCCATCATCATTTCTCTAGCAGAAAAAGTTGTGATTTGCTGTTTGCATGTCATCCAAAAGGAATATGTGCCCTCCACGAAAAAGCCACCCATGTAAGAAGTATGGCATCTGTAGGCTCTGTGTGCAAGATAAATTGTCCTAGCTAATTTTCAATTTCCCCAAATCAGGTGTCATTGTAGTGATAGTCCAATGTTAAGTTGAAGTATCAGAGCCAAGGCAATCACACATTAAAGAGAACATGGAAACTGTACCCAGAAGTGGTGTCAGTGGTGTAAGGCAGAAGTGCAAGCGTTGCAAAGCTCCATGGTACTGGAGTGTGGTAAGCGTTCTGTTTGGATAAAGCTGAGTACATGACCTAACCTGTACGCCGTGGATCCAGATGAAAGTCTGTTTGCAGGCAATGTTGCATTTAACTCCAAGGAGGCTGACCCCTACAACCCCCCCCCCCCCTCTTAGTCCATTTGTAGTAATAAATGTCAGCATGGACATAATCGTGTGCATGTGAAGTGTGGGCCCTGAGGCTTTTCTAAAGTACCCCCCAAAAATGGATTTCTTACAATACAGGATAAATATGAGGGCATATTTTACAATGTGGTTGAGCGTGTATAACAAATCCAAATTAAAAAATGAAACTATTGTGTGAAGTTCCTGTGTTTCTTGTTAGCATAATGAATCCAGATAACACAATATTTGTGAGTATTCTTGGTATTTGAACTCATGGCTGCTGTGTTGTGAGTCCAAAGTGCTAACCAGTGAGCTACCTGTGAGATTGGTATTTTGTCAGTAATTTGTGTGAATAATGAAGAGTATTATTAAGTGTGAGTTGCCTATGTAGCAGTTATGCTGTATTGTTGGTGTTCTCTCTCTTTTCCCACATCATAGGTTGGGCTAGTGAGTAGCTCTCCCACTTTCCATAAAGACAGTCCTGAGTTCTAAACCAGACAGAAACCTTTAATCTGTGTGGAGGTTATGTACGTGTGTGTGTGCGTGTGTGTATCCTTTATGGAAGACTATGCTATGCATTTTCCTGAAAAGCCAGATGGATTTCTAGTACAACATTTATTTTTACCGAGTCATTATGTATTTGTTTTCAATGTAGCCATATCCATGCATTTTGCGTACTATACGGCGATTTGAAATCCAAAACACAGAAAGGCCATGTGTGTTTTAGTTAAAAGTGTGTATTACAGTAATTAATAGCAAAGCAAAAACAACGTTCAGAGTGTACCACATCATTGTTATTTGCCAGTGATTAATAAGTAAAGAGCTATCCCATAAAAATAAGCCCCAGGCATTGTGTTGTGTTCTGTGTAAACAAACTGTTCGTCCCTCCCACATTGGGCGTGACGTATACATTGCTTAGCTTCCCATCAATCGCTAGAGATCCGTTGCTTGTGCTTGTACCATGTTAAAAGATCCGCAGATGGGTGTGTTTTATTGTGTTTGCAGTGCTTATTTCCGTTCCTTAGGTGTAGAGGGTGTGTTTTTGCAGTTTGAGGTACTTATTTCACTCGCGTGAGTGTTTGCAATGCAGATATGTATGCGTTTGCGTACCTTGATGAATCAGGCCCTACATCTTAAACTGTATAGGGTCAGTTTGGCCCTTGAGTAAACTTTTTTTTAAAATATATGACCCAAATCTTTAGGGAATGGTTTGAAGATTTGTATTAAGGTTAGGCCTTTTCAAAGTCTTACTGTACAAATTTTGGTGGAGTGCTTGGCCTGGTCAATGTAATTTGGACTATTTGGGTTTAATGTTGAAATTACAATTTATGACCACTCCTTCGCATTGTGACATGGTTATGCACAGTTCACATTAGCCAATTTGGTAGTGCTTTCCTTTCCTTTATTAAGCAGTCCCTCTAGGTTCCAGGATGGCCATGCAGCCATGGTATATTCCTCGCCAAGTAACTACTTAGGCGTACAAAACTATGCTTAGTGAATGCAGCTAATTTTACATGCACCTTGGTGTAAACCCCTATGTTTGGGATGGGGTTTTACATCTCCCTACGGATTGTGTGCTAGTGGTCATTCTGGAGGATGGCCACTCTGCTGTGTGAGGAGAATGAAATTGCTGCCTCATAGTGCTATTATGTCTAACACTTTGAAAGTACTTGTGATACCTTACATTTAGAAACATGTTGAAGCAGGCATTGGTCTTACTATGGCACAAAGTATTCCTACATATTAATTACACACACACAGATCCAACTTGCAGATATTCCCATCCTGATTCTGGCTTAAGGCTAATGTTTGTTTTTTTGCAGAATTAATCGCAAACTGCATGCTATGGCAAATTAATGTTAACATCAGACACCAATATCCCATATGAACATGTGAGTTTAGATCAATACTGCTTGTCTCCCAGATTTGACAACCCCCCCCCCCCCCCAAAAAAAAAAAAGAACATATATGCCAGGTGTGTGCAGAATAACAATTTGTGTCTTCACCAAGAATTTATTATGTTTCGAAGTGTGTATATATGTGCGGCTGGAATGGAACATTGCATGCCTGGGCCCCAAGAAAATAAATAAATACTGTGTAGTATGTCAAAACTAGCTTAGGGAGCCGGACAAATTTAAAAAGGGGGGCTGGCGTCATTGTTTAACTGAAGGACCAAACCGGATTTAAAGACAATGTTGATAAGGAATCCAACAGATGCTGATCTTGCGTATAACACGAAGGCATTGGACTTGATTGTGTGGACTTTGTGTTTTGCATTTGTCTGTGGAGACGAATCCAAGCAAAGTGGCGATTGTGTCTGGAGTGTATTTTTGGCTTTGTGGTTTTAACAAGTACTAACCTAGAAAGTGTTGTTGGCAACGATTTCACATTTAAGGACCCTACTTAGACAACATTTACAGTGGTTGCTAAATATAAAAATAGAATTAAGGTCACATAAAATGTTGAACTTGATCAATATAAAATCCTAACATGTGGACCATGAAAAGAGAGCCTACATAGTAAGCACACAAATATATCTAATCTTATAAGCTTCACAAGCACTAGAGTGTGATTTAAGGGGAAGGGCTGTATGTGGCAAATGTCAAAATAAGCAAGGATCGCTACAATAGATGGTACATGTATACAGGGCCGGACTGGGACTAAAAATCAGCCCTGGCATTTAAAAAACACACAGCCCCACCTGCTGTGGGCTCCATGCGCAATATTGTTGCACGCTGAAGTGGCGTTGCTGGTGCAGTCCAACATGTTCAGTCCAACAAGCAGCAACACAAACTTGTGTATCACACTTTGTCTTCTGCCCACCCTGATCAATTTCCTTGTTGTGCAAATCAGTTTCCTTAAATTACAAAAGCATACTTTTCCTACTGTGTGCAAAAACATAAAACGACTACAGTAAACCCAGGGCCTGATTAAGGGTTTCGGTCAACGTAGGCAAATACACCAACAGCGCCTCCCTACCCCCGCCCCCCAATGTATAGGAATACTCCTAAATATAAATATTCCGAAATATTCTTTAGCATTCAAATTTAGATTGATTGTGCCGTTGTCTCTTACCTGTCCTTGCTCTTCTCTCTTGCTGCTTTGTTGTCTACTCGCTGGCTTCTGGAAATTTGGAGTCCTGTATTGAAAATGCAAAAATTTTACTATATTGCAAAATGTTAATAAACCCTGAATGATTAGGCTCTTTAAAAAAAACACTCCATTATGGACAGATAACACTACCCCATTGTACAGGCATATATAAGTCATATCTGAACATTTGTGGTCAATAAAATATTTACCTCTACCAGCCCCATCTCATATTCTAGTGATAGCTGAGACCAAAGAGCAGCCATGTAACTGCCACACAAAATACCACGCAAGACATGTCATTAACCCTGTAGGCATATTCAGCCCCTCTTCCCCCCTGCAGACATTTTCAGCCCCTCTTCCCCCATGCAGACATTTTCAGCCACTCTTCACCCCCATGCAGACATTTTTCGCCACTCTTCCCCCCATGCAGACATTTTCAGCCCCTTATCCCCCCCATGCAGACATTTTCAGCCCCTTTTCCCCCCCTGCAGACATTTTCAGCTCCTCTTTTCCCCCCTGCAGACATTTTCAGCCCCTCTTCCCCCCTGCAGACATTTTCAGGTCCTCTTCCCCCCATGCACACATTTTCAGGTCCTCTCCCCCCCCTGCACACAATTTCAGGTCCTCTCCCCCCTGCACACAATTTCAGGTCCTCTCCCCCCTGCACACATTTTCAGGTCCTCTCCCCCCCCTCCCGCACACATTATCAGGTCCTCTCCCCCCCTGCACACATGTTTAGGTCCTCTCCCCCCTGCACACATTTTCAGGTCCTCTCCCCCCCCCCACCCGCACACATTTTCTGGTCCTGTCCCCATGTACACATTTTTGGGTCCTGTGTCCCCCCTGCACACATTTTTGGGTCCTGTGTCCCCCCCCCCTGCACACATTTTCGGGTTCTGTGTCCCCCCCCTGCACACATTTTTGGGTCCTGTGTCCCAGTACACATTTTCGGGTCCTATCCTGTCCTCTCCCCCCGGAGCACCATTTTCCCTGTGAAAATAAAAAATACACTTACCTCAGCAGCCTCCGGGAATCCACTGTGCGCCCTCTACAGCCAGTCCTACGCGGCCGCGAGAAGTGACGTTGTGACGTTTTTTATGAAAGTGCTGGAGCAGGGCTGACCCACAGAGCCGTCATGACGTGTGACATCATGGTGGCTCAAAAAAAATAATTTAATTTAATTTTATTTCATTTAAACGGGTATCGCAGGGAGCCGGACCGGCCCACACTGCCATCGGCCCTTCTGGCATTTGCCAGATGGCCAGTCCGGCCCTGCATGTATACATGTACCTAAATGGCCCACAAAGTACTATAGAGTGATTGTTGTGTATAACAAGAAGAAGAATAGCAGTATAGTAAGCAGCAGATACTTCTTTGTCATAGATTGCTGACACTAATGCAGGGTCAGATTTATTATTAACAGACATTATTAAATATTTGCAGCACAATACATAGCAAGTAAGACAGTGTCTTTGCGAGAAAGGCCCTTGTAGGATGAGTAAACAATCAGGGCCATTTGAAGAAACACATAGGCAGGGTTGTAGCATTGGATAAATACTTCAACGTGTACGAAGACACACAATTCAGAACTATTAAATGCATGTCATCTTTGCCTGTTGAAGGTAAAGAAAAATATAAATACACTAATATTAGCTCACATCTAACTTTAATGCATGTACTTAGTTTCTTGGTGCACATGAAGGTGGCATTTGTAACCTAACATGCAAAGTGTCTTAAAAGGCTCAACACTGTACTCTCTGTAATAGTGGCTTGTGGGTTTAAGCTATATCTTGGATTAGAAGTGTACTTTGTGGTGGTTTGGTCTTGAAAGTACCCAAAAAACCATCAGCTATTAAAAATGTGGATTGACTAACGTGGCCTAGGAAGACACACAAATCTCCATCACAATTCCATAGGTTTATTACAGCAATAGTGTATGCAGCACACACACTTTAGAAAAATATTAAATGTTATTTATCAAAACACTACTGATACTTACATTCTTCAACTGGCTACGACACGATAGGCACCTCCGACAACTCCAAAGGCAAGTGCTGTGGGCCCTTAGCCCTGCCAGCACCTACTTAGTGTGGCATGTTGGTAAAACAGCTTGTGTTTACAAAGGAAAATACTAGGGATGAGCGCACTCGGATTTATGAAATCCGAGCCCACCCGAACGTTGCCGATCCGAGTCGGATCCGAGACAGATCCGGGTATTGGCGCCAAATTCAAATCTGAAACTGAGGCTCTGACTCATAATCTCGTTGTCGGATCTCGCGATACTCGGATCCTATAAATTCCCCGCTAGTCGCCGCCATCTTCACTCGGGCATTGATCAGGGTAGAGGGAGGGTGTGTTAGGTGGTCCTCTGTCCTGGTAGATCTCGTGCTGTGCTGTTTAGTTCTGTGCTGTGCTGTTTAGTTCTGTGCTGTGCTGTGCTGTGCTGTGCTGTGTTCTGCAGTATCAGTCCAGTGGTGCTGTGTGCTGTGCTCTGTCCTTCTGAGGTCAGTGGTGCTGCTGGGTCCTGTGCTGTGTCCTGTTCAGTCCAGTGGTGCTGTGTCCTGTGCTCTGTGCTTCTAAGGGCATAGTTATTTCCCCAATATTCCCCTGTGTTTAAAAAAATAAAAAAAAGTTATTTAAAAAAATACCAAAAACTAATTTAATTTTTTTTAATTACCACAAAATTTGCACAACCAATCCTGCAGTATAAGCCCATTGGTACTGCAATATTACCAAGTTCACACATTCAGCAGTAAAAGTCCAGTGGTACTGCAATATTACAAAGTTCACACATTCTGCAGTATCAGTCCATTGGTGCTGTGTCCTGTGCTCTGTCCTGCTGAGTTCCGTAGAGCAGCTGGGTCCTTTGCCGTGTCCTGTTCAGTCCAGTGGTGCTGTGTCCTGTGCTCTGTGCTTCTAAGGGCATAGTTATTTCCCCATTATTCCCAAGTTTTTAAAAAATAAAAAAAAAGTAAAAAAAAATAAAAAATTAAAAATTAAAAAAAATATATATAATTATAACCAAATTTGCAAAACCAATCCAGCAGTATAAGTCCATTGGTACTGCAATATTACAAAGTTCACACATTCTGCAGTATCAGTCCATTGGTGCTGTGTCCTGTGCTCTGTCCTGCTGAGTTCCGTAGTGCTGCTGGGTCCTGTGCCGTGTCCTGTTCAGTCCAGTGGTGCTGTGTCCTGTGCTCTGTGCTTCTAAGGGCATAGTTATTTCCCCATTATTCCCAAGTTTTTAAAAAATAAAAAAAAAGTAAAAAAAAATAAAAAATAAAAAATTTAAAAAAAAATATATAATTATAACCAAATTTGCAAAACCAATCCAGCAGTATAAGTCCATTGGTACTGCAATATTACCAAGTTCACACATTCTGCAGTATCTTGTGCTACATATAATGGAGACCAAAAATTTGGAGGATAAAGTAGGGAAAGATCAAGACCCACTTCCTCCTAATGCTGAAGCTGCTGCCACTAGTCATGACATAGACGATGAAATGCCATCAATGTCGTCTGGCAAGCACGATGCCCAATCTCCTCGTACAGGGCATGTAAAATCCAAAAAGCCCAAGTTCTCAAAAAACAGCAAAAAAAGAAACTTAAAATCATCTGAGGAGAAACGTAAAGTTGGCAATATGCCAATTACGACACGTAGTGGCAAGGAACGGCTTAGGCCCTGGCCCGTGTTCATGACTAGTGGTCCAGCTTCACCCAAGGATCTAAGCCCTCCTCCCCCCCCTACAAAAAATTTAAGAGAGTTATGCTGTCAGCAACAACAACAAAACAGCAAAGAACTCTGCCTTCTAAACAGATGACATCACAAATCCCCAAGGCGAGTCCAAGGGTGTTGTTGGTTGTGAACCCTGACCTTCCCATCACTGTACGGGAAGAGGTGACTCCATCCAGCATTTGCAGCACGCCCTCTGCATATGCTGGAAGGATCACCCACAGTCCAGTTACAGATTTGGCTAATGAAGGTGTGAATGTTGTACACTGGGAGGAGGATATTGATGTAGCTGGCGCTGAGGAGGATGTTGATGATTATGATGCAGACAGATACCAAATTGCATAGATAGCCACCAAAGTAACGTGGTCCATTTAATTTCACTTTCTAGCTCCACAGTCTGTGCAGCCTGCTTTTTTTTATCTTCAAAGTATTTATATTAACAAGCCTTGCAATCTAAATTAACTAGAGGTAGTGACGTGGTAGAACTCCAAAAGGCAGTTTGGAAGCCCCTGTACAAACTGGCTCTATTTTTTAACTGAGTTGTCCCCCCTCCAGTGTGTACTCGGAAAGAGTTTTTAGTGCAGCGGGGAACCTGGTCAGTGAGCGGCGAAGGAGGTTGCTTCCTCACAACGTTGAAAAAATGATGTTTATAAAAAGGAATAATCAATTCCTCAATGAAGTACAGCCCTGCCCTCCAGACAGTACAGAGGGACTGTGGTTGTGGAGTCCAGCGGGGACGAATTGATAATGTGTGAGGAGGAGGAAGTACACACTGTAGGGGGAGAGGAATCAGAGGTTGAGGATGAGGACGACATCTTTCCTCAGTAGAGCCTGTTTAGTTTGTACAGGGAGAGATGAATTGTTTTATTGGTGTGGGGGCCCAAACAAACCAATAATTTCAGCCACAGTTGTTTGGTAGGCCCTGTCGCTGAAATGATTGGGTTGTTAAAGTGTGCATGTCCTATTTCAACAACATAAGGGTGGGTGGGAGGGCCCAAGGACAATTCCATCTTGCAACTTTTTTTTTGGCATTATGTGACCATTCAACAGTCGTTTGCCATGTTCAAAAAGTAAAAGAAAATGCCAACAAATTCAATAAATTAAATCAAAAGTTAAATGCCCTGTCATTATTTAAAACAAGAGGTTTTGACGTGCTAGAATTAGTGTAGTGTTAAGATGTTATAAACACTACACTTGGAAATTGGAGGAGGTAATGTGGCCCCGGTATCAAATTGGGTACCGGGGCCACCCCACTACGCAGTCCAGATACTTGTTTGGTGGAATTCAGACCAGTTGAGGGTGTATTTATTTTATTGTGGCCCCGGTATCAAAATGGGTACCGGGGCCACCCCACTACGCAGTCCAGATACTTGTTTGGTGGAATTCAGACCAGTTGAGGGTGTATTTATTTTATTGTGGCCCCGGCACCAAATTTACTACCGGGGCCACTCCACTGTGCAGTCCATATTTAGGTGTATCAGATATTAAACAACGGTGACAGTTGATGCCCAATTTTTTAATTATATTGTGGCCTCGGTACCAAATTGTGTACCGGGGCCACCACACTACGCAGTCCATACCCTTTTTTGGTGGAATTCTGACACGTGGAGGGTTTTTTAATTATATTGTGGCCTCGGTACCAAATTGTGTACCGGGGCCACCACACTACGCAGTCAAGATAGATAGATGCGTATCATAGATAAAGTACATTCAGTGGTGTGGGGCAAATTGAAAAATATTCAAAATGCACTGACATTATCAAAAACAAGAGGTTGTCACACGCTAAAACTCCAACATGTATATGATGGAGAGGATGGAGGAGCAGCCGTATGTGTAGTGTAATGCAGACCTGTTGAAGGTTTTTTATATATTTTATTGTGGTGCCCAGTGCCCACTCCTCTACGCAGTCCAGGTACATTTATTGGTGCGAATCATAAAAGTTCAGGGTTTTTAATATATATTGTGGTGACCCACTCCTCTACGCAGTCCAGGTACATTTATTGGTGCGATTCATAAAAGTTCAGGGTTTTTAATATATTGTGGTGACCCACTCCTCTACGCAGTCCAGGTACATTTATTGGTGCGATTCATAAAAGTTCAGGGTTTTTAATATATTGTGGTGACCCACTCCTCTACGCAGTCCAGGTACATTTATTGGTGCGATTCATAAAAGTTCAGGGTTTTTAATATATATTGTGGTGACCCACTCCTCTACGCAGTCCAGGTACATTTATTGGTGCGAATCATACAAGTTGATGGTTTTCTTATTATATATATTGTGGTGACCCACTCCTCTACGCAGTCCAGATACATTTATTGGTGCGAATCATAAAAGTTCAGGGTTTTTAATATATATTGTGGTGACCCACTCCTCTACACAGTCCAGGTACATTTATTGGTGCGATTCATAAAAGTTCAGGGTTTTTAATATATTGTGGTGACCCACTCCTCTACGCAGTCCAGGTACATTTATTGGTGCGATTCATAAAAGTTCAGGGTTTTTAATATATTGTGGTGACCCACTCCTCTACGCAGTCCAGGTACATTTATTGGTGCGATTCATAAAAGTTCAGGGTTTTTAATATATATTGTGGTGACCCACTCCTCTACGCAGTCCAGGTACATTTATTGGTGCGAATCATACAAGTTGATGGTTTTCTTATTATATATATTGTGGTGACCCACTCCTCTACGCAGTCCAGATACATTTATTGGTGCGAATCATAAAAGTTCAGGGTTTTTAATATATATTGTGGTGACCCACTCCTCTACGCAGTCCAGGTACATTTATTGGTGCGAATCATAAAAGTTCAGGGTTTTTAATATATATTGTGGTGACCCACTCCTCTACGCAGTCCAGGTACATTTATTGGTGCGAATCATAAAAGTTCAGGGTTTTTAATATATATTGTGGTGACCCACTCCTCTACGCAGTCCAGAAAGATACCTCGTTGCAACGTTTTGGACTAATAACTATATTGTGAGGTGTTCAGAATACACTGTAAATTAGTGGAAATGCTTGTTATTGAATGTTATTGAGGTTAATAATAGCGTAGGAGTGAAAATAAGCCCAAAAACTTGATTTTTAAACTTTTTATGTTTTTTTCAAAAAAAATCCGAATCCAAAACCTTAAATCCGAACCGAGACCTTTCGTCAAGTGTTTTGCAAGACAAATCCGAACCCCAAAAATAACGAAAATCCGGATCCAAAACACAAAACACGAGACCTCAAAAGTCGCCGGTGCACATCCCTAGAAAATACATTAATTGTTGTACAAATGTGTCATTTTCTTCAGTCTAATGCCTACAAATTAGATAATATACTTTAGATTCCGTGATGAACACTGTTAACCTCGGTTTTTACTAACAATGTTAGGCAATAACATTTGAGAGGTAATTGCCATTGCCTTACCAAACCATTAGGCCATTTAATCAATGATGTTATTCAAACAGCATATGGGTCATGTTAGGACAGTTGAAAGCCAAGTTAGAAATTCAACACTTCAGGAGGTTTATGTTTGCACATTATCCTGTAGTTTTTGACAGCAAAAAATTTTGGGTGTTACAGGACAAATGATTGGCCAAAACATTACACGAATTGAAGGCAAATTCCTAAAGCAGTTTCAAGTACACTTAGAGGATAGCATAGATTTTAGAAGCATGGCTAATGGAACCAATTTCATTAGGACAACACAACATGCATGTTTGACAAGCCATTTATTGGATTCTAATGTAAGTTTACTTATATTTTGCGTTTGCTCATTATTCAATCATATAGCATTGGTGTATTTGACCATTAAAGAAAACAGTACTAATAAATGTGATTTACCTAAAAAATATGTATCAAGGACATACTGCCTGAAGTTGGCTCACTGGTCTGATTCCCGTGGTATGGTTTCAGGCTCCCCCACCTCGTCCATCCTAGCAACCTCGTCCACCACCCCTGGAGCCCCACTACGGATGGCAATATTGTGAAACACCACACACAGAGCTATGATGTCCCATACTTTACTCGGCCCATACATCAGTGCTCCACCAGACCACTCAAGGCATCTAAATCATGCCTTTAGGAGGCCAAAGGTCCTTTCAATTACCGATCTGGTGGCTGAATGATCCGAGTTATTTGCAACCTCACGTTCTGTGTGGGCTCAACATGGGAGTGAGGAGCCAAGGGCATATGGGATAAGCGTTGTCTCCTATGTAGGATGAGAGGAAAGACACAAGAAACAAACATAAATACACTTTAGCTTAAAAAAATTACCACCCTCAAAATGCTAACATTCACAAGTATGTCTAGTACATTATAGCAAAGGCAAATTGCCAGTTACATTAAGATTATTAAGTTAACTAAACAAAACATTGCAAAATAAACACATTTGAAGAAACAAACCATAGTAGGCTGAAGGATTTTTACAATGTGTCTTATACGTTCTTTCGGAGGGATGCCATGGCCAATATTTATCTTACATTTAGTGAATACTTATAAACTAAGCACATCTTAAACATTTTTACCAAAACAAATATAATGTACCATTGCGAAAATACACATTTCCAAACAACTTTTGTCTTTGGTATATGGCCTTGTAGTATTTACTAACACTTTCAAGACATCATGTAACCTTAGATGTTATATGTCTGTTTATGAAGGCTGCCTACATTACCAGGAGTATTTTTTAACATGCACATTGTTAAAAAAAACACAGTTTTATAACTACTATAAAGAACGGGCACATGTACTATATGGCACAATGTAGAAACATAACATCTAAGGACAAAGATCACATTCAGGGTAAAGAAAATGTGAAGTAGATGATTGGAGAAACAAGCATATAAATAAATTAGAGCAAATACAGTATTTTAATTACCAAGAAGCCACGCGTCTCCATGTGGCCTTGCACCCCCTTGCCTCTGTTGTAATCTGTGCCACATCCCCGATTGCCTAAACGGGAAGGAGTCATGGGTACTCTCCCCCATTTGGCAACCAGGTTTTGAATCTGGAGAGATGAGTCACAAATAGCCTGTACATTTATCGAGTGGAAATGCTTCCGGTTCAAATACACAGAAGCATCCCCACTCGATGGTACAAAGGTCACAAGCGTCCCATCTACTGCCCCTATTATGTGCGGAAAGCCAGCTATGGTGGAAAACTGCTGCTTAATCCGCACAAGGGACTCCTCATCGAGTGGCAGATGTACAAACTGTGAGAGCCGCTACAGGAATGCTCTGAGCACAACCTTCAGCACATGACTGAAGGTGGCCTGAGACATACCTGGCATGACCCCCACTGTGGTCTGGAATGACCCAGACATACAGAAGTGCAGTACCGCCAACAGTTTGGTCAAAGGCGGTACTGCTGTCGGGATGTGGAGCATTGGCTCAAGGTCACTCTTCACAATGCACAGGGTGTCCAAGAGGACATGAGGAGCAAGCCGATAGCGACGGACAACCTCAGCATCTGACATCCAAAGAGGCTGACACGTGGCCTGAAGACACGCCCCCTTGGATGGCGATGTTGTACCAGTTGCTGGTTTTGACGTTGTGGAGGATCAGCCTCCTCGAGAACCAGACTCTCGTCCAAATTCAAGATCGCCTGTATGTGTGACAAAGGCCTTCAGAGCTTTCCATTTTCACTGTAGACTGCAAACTTGAAACTTATACTTACAATTAAAGCACGATTAATCTTCTGTTTTGGGTTTAGCAAGTACAGTTAGTAAATATTGAGGAAAAAAAAAAAAAAAAGTACTCAAGCCCTAGTGAACGAGCAAAGACACCACATCAGAGACAACCTCACCAGAAAGATTCAGAAAAATAAAAGCAAAAAACATGAGTTGGTGCCACTGTATACTTACCACACACAAATTACACAAAGGAGCCTTAGTCTGAATGATTTTATGCTACTTTCTCGCATATAATCTGTTAGGGAGGGGGAGCAGGTAACAAATACAGACAAGAAAGGGGAACACAAAATTAAACTATAAATAAATATGTCAAGATGCAGACCCTATTCGAAGTGACAATACACAGTGCAAGAAGGTCAACCATATAAAATATTATTATACTCTAAACCTCCAAAATCAAATCTATACTATCAAATGTAAAGCCCTTACTTCAGAAATTAGAGAACCTTATAGTTAAATTAGCACAGGTGTATCAAACAATAAAACACATCTCAATGCTATTTTAGCTCTTAAAACATACTTTGATTTGTGAAAGGTACTGGTCAAAATACCTATAAACTGCACTTTTCAGTCTGTGTTACTCACCCAAATCCACTGATCTCACCGCCAAAAACCAATGCACCAAATGACAATTTAAAAGGAAGCCTAATTAATGAAATGTTAGCAGGTGCATACTCTGATACGCGGATCAGATGACGACAAACACAGGTGCATTTAGAGATTGAACATTTGATTTAAAAAAATTATGTAAGTGTATGTAGATCGTTTGCTAATATACTTAGGTGTCCCTTCTGTGTAAAGAATCCAGTTTAGCAATTGCAGATAGGTTGCATAGATCTACAGATAGTTAGATATAGATATAGATAGATATATTATTTCAGTATAAACTATACAACATATTATGTACTCTTTAGTCTGGACATTAGTGTGGTGGTTAGCCATTCCATCTGACAACAGCATGGTCAAGAGTTCAAATCCAGAATTATGCCTTTATCTGTGCTAACTTAATATGTTCCCATGCTTCTGTAGATGTACTACTGTGTAACTTACAGAAGAGTACGCTAGTATATGTTTGATTTTGCGTGTAATATGATTAGTGTACAGTTATGAATGCGAATTGTTAGGCGTTACATCCGCATCCATGTGGAATAATTTTACTAAGACACATTTTTCACTCTGTAGAACCAGAGAATGTGTGTGTGTGTGTGTGTGTGTGTAATACTTTTAGTGTTACACACACACACTTCTTCATCATTCTCTTTCAACTTTCATATTGGCAGTAATGCATGTGTGGTGTTGTGTATTTCCTTATCCAAAAATGTAAACTGTGCATGTACGAGGCATTGAGGCCTTGAATCTTTCATTGTAGATTGGATAATAAGCATCTAATAGATAGATTATTACATGATTCAAAATTATTGCCGTTAAACTGTTTGCTAGGAGAAAAAGGTGATGCTCTGCCTTTTCTTGTAGTCAATTTCATGCACATACTGTTTCCACTTGCACGTTAGTGAAGTAATTAAACAATCCCATTTCCATCAGTGGGTTCCTGAGTTTGATTCCTGTTACATTTTGTGCAATCTGGCTAAATGGCATGTTGAAAAATGTGTGCAGCTACAACACAGAGAATCAGCTGTTCAAACTGACTGGGTTGCAAAGCCATACGCCAAATCCACAGATGAAAGTCCGAAAAGGCCAAAAGAATTACAAAATAAATTGTAGCCCAACTATTATGATTATTATTATACATGAATATTTTTCTGTGCATGTACCAATGGTTTATGTATATAATATGTACAAGTATTGTCATTATTTAAAATTGATCATGAAAAAAGCTTGTTATGACAGAAGTTGCTGCTCCACTTTTCAGTCTATTTTATTTCATTCACATACTGTATTCACCACTTGCACATTGATGTAGCAGTTAGACAATCCACCTTGCAACAGTGCAAACCAGAGTTCGAATCCTCACCAATGCTCTTGCCTTGGTGGGATCAATAAATATCTTTGCCATATTTATGTGACTGTTTATGGTGTAAGAGTACACTTGGTTTGAGTTTGCAGAAATCATCCGTTTAAGTCTCTTTTTTTTTCTTGCATATTATTAGTAACATAGTTTAAGATGTTTTGTTCCAAACACTAGCAACCAACTGTTGACATATCGGCCCCTTTACATTGCAATTTATTACAATTGTGGTTGTAATTAAAAAGAGGTTGTTTGTTTTGAAAAGGACACACTGTTTAATATTACAGCTACATATAAAATATTTTACAATTTATTCGGACCTTCTGACCCCTCTAACTTAGACTGTCAACTCTATTTTTTATCAGCACCTGGAGAGGCGTTATTTGACATATTGTCCAGGAGGCACCTGGGACCGATGAAGAAGGATACCACGATTGAGCTACATATCTTTAGCCCTGACTTTTTTACAACCCCAAAGTGGCCATAAAGGATTACTCCTACCCCTAATACCCACAGCTAGCAATTAAGGCTTTTTATATACACTAGCGAATCTCAACAATCTCCAGCGACAATATTTGATGGCCGCCTGCGCTGGTGCTGCAGCATCTCTAGACTTACCTGTCTCTCTGTCTTCCTGTGACACCTGACTTCAGAGGTGGTTTTCCGATTCCTCCAACCGAGGCTTCTCTTTTACTTGTTCTCTGGTGAAGGTACCGGCTCCAGCGGAGAAGAGGTGCCAGCAAGCGACTATCCTTACAGTGTCAGCTGATTTTATCAAAATTGATACATTTCAAATAGATACTTATTAACTGAGTAGTTGTATGCCCAGTTCGTTTGTAAAGTCTCACTTCAACTAACAAGATATCTGGTGTTGGCTTCACTGCAGCAAACTTGTATAACTGTTGTGAGTTCAACTAGAAAAGTTTTTTAATTCTGTTTACAGCCAGGTAAATGTATGATTCTGCTCCTTATTTACTTTCTACACAAGATTTCCAAGTGATACTGATTCATATAGCTCTATCTCTGTATCTCTGCTGCCACCTTGTGGCGAAACTCAAGAAGTTCAGGCTCCACTTTTTTAATTAGCTTATAAGCCTTTTCCAACTAAGCTGTTTTATATTTACCTCAGATTATTCTTGGTTTATAGACCTGAACGTTTAACAAGTATACCATCACACTCCTCGCCGAATCAACTGAATCCACATTCCCTCTGAACCGTGCTAGTCTGAGCTCAGTCTGGGACAGTCCGTACACATGGCTTCCTAGGCCACTTTGTGGGTAATGAAATTAAAGGTAATTACATGTTACGCTTCATCCATGTAATGAATGACTGTCTTTTTTTAATCTAACTACAGTACTTTGCTTATCTCTCATGGGCAAAGATAGAAGAGGTAATGCAAAATGGGATTCCAAAAAACCTATCAATACACCTCAACAATCTGATCTTAGACAATTTTTTAAGAGCTCCACACCTTCTGCTAGCCCAGCTGTCTCGCCTACTACTTCCTTCCCTCACTCCCCAGCTTCTGACATCTCTTCATTAGCTGACATGGCTACTTCCGAATCAACCTCTCAATCTGGTCACGATCTGAGTACTATTTTACAACTTATTAAGTCGCTTCTATTAAAGTAATTTCATCGTTTTCCAATAAGCATTGTCTATGCAATTTGTGTGGTTCCAAAGCAATTTATTTAGCAAAAGCAAAAGTTTAGCAGTTCAATAAATTAGTACAGTACAGTCGATACCTGATACATACATACATACATACCCTGCACTCTCCGTTGGATCCAGCGAGACAGTCCTTCAGTCCAGAATACTGGGGTCAGTCTGACTATTTAGCTGGCTCCAGGGAGCTGTATATATACACTTAGTGATACAGTGAAAACAATACAGATGATGTGGCTTGTTTCTATAGGTCCAGGCTTCAGGAGGGTCCAGTGTAATGCAGGTCATTGGCCAATTCAAATGAAAATATCCAAAGGTGGGGGTCATCTCTCCAGATGATGCATACTTAGTTTTCCCACCAAGAACTGGTTCAAACTGGTCTATTAGCATTACACAGACAATATCATTCTGATCATTTTTTCCCTATCATCGATAACTAGCGCGCGCGATGTGCGATCCTTATAGCGAATGAACCGGACAACTGTGGATAAAAAGAGAATTAGAATGATACCAAACGTGACATGCTTCCAGTGACCTGAACTTAAAATATCACTCAAGTGTACATATAACCTTAAAATATATAACTATAAACCAAATAACATCTGCTCATAAACGAATGTGGAATGGAACCATGATAAATATGAAATATATATATAAATGAATGTAAAAGTGCGAGTGTATGCGTGCGTGCTTTATCGTGCAATTGCGCCATGACACGTAACACATGGCGTACTGATCGCAATCGCACGGTAAAATAATATTAATCAATGTAGCTTCTTCCATCCAATAATACAACTTTGACACTTCCCAAAAAGGAAGAGCTTCCAACAAAAAAAGATTTCCACAACCTAGAAACTAGACTCCATAAGACAATTCGTAAAGAAGTGGCTCATCTCCAATCGGACTTGCCCAACTTGCCTCAAGATTGACCATAGTGGAGAACCATGAAGAGGAATCGAGGGAACGTCAAAACAGTTTTCAAGAAGTTCTGGAGAGACAGGCCCAAGAGCTTCAATTGCTTAATACTAAAGTCGATGACTTAGATAACAGGAGCCGCAGAAATAATCTACGTATTCGTGGGATCCAGAAAACATCTTGTTCCCAGATCTAATACCATTTCTGACTAAAATCTTCAACAAAATTTTAGCCCAAGACCAAGCTACGCTTATTAATTTTGACACAGCCCATAGAGCCCTGAAACCACGGGGAGCTCAATCAGATCGTCCGAGAGATGTTATATGTCGCTTCCACTATCACACCCAAAAAGAGACTATCTTTCAAAAAGTTAGGTCTCTAGATGGAATTGACTATAACGGTTAGAAAATTCAAATATTCCAGGACCTCTCTTGGCATACAGTTCAACTTAGATGTATGCTCAAGCCTCTGACAGATACTCTCCATAACCAAAATATTAAATGTAGATGGAACTTTCCTTTTGGTTTACAAGTTACTCTCAATGGGCGAACTGAATCTATGCAATCTCATTTTGATCTTACCTCCTTTTGTTCAGCTTTGGATATTCAAAATGTCGTATTGGCAAGATTATCTTTCAAGAATGAACCCTCCATTGACAGGGATCTGGCAGACAGCAGGCAACTCAAGATCATCATCTAAACTAAGACAGAATCCTCCAGGAGACCCTGTAATCTGATGAAAGTGCATATGACTTTTTGTTTTATACCTCTTATTGCAAGTCCTTTAACTGTAGACCCTTCTATTTTACATTTCCCAGGCCTTCAAACTATTTTTAATTGATTGTTTATTATCTGTCTTAACATTTGATATTGCAGTTCAATCATCCTGAGGTGGTTCATACAAGGTTACGTTTTTATTATTACTCTTTCCCTCACAAGTAGCCACCACAGTTGACCTTGGATCTACCCAATTACCACTCCAGTTTACACCTTTTCTCTTTATTATAGAATTGGATACTTTAAGTCACCTTAGTTGGTTATTGTATTGTACTGTAGTTTACATTTACATTTCACTTATTCGTTTTTGCTGTATCCAGCCTAGCTTGACTCGGAGGTTAATCCAACGTAGCTACTTCGTTAACATTTAGGCTCTAGTGGTTGCCTTTATTGCAAACCCCTGTTGTCCCCCACCGCTGTATGTTTTTCCAGGGGTTGGGAGAGGTTTTACCCCCCCCCCCTCCTTCTGGAGCGATATATATTTTGTTCTATTGTTAATGTGTAAGTTTTATGTTCTTTCTTTGGAATTTTCCTTTTTTCCTTTTTTTTGTTTTTCTTCCTTTCCTCACCCCCTTTACATACCCTCAGGAGCATCCTCCTATAAAATTTAGAAATTAAGGGGCGTGGCTTAGCTACCATTCTGGATGGTCGCATATCAGAGAAACTCTCTGGCTGTTTGCGATTTAACCCGATTTATTTGGGGTCTTCCTGCACGAAAAGGGGAATAAAAGAGAGGCAAACATAGTGCCAAGAGATTGGGGTGCTCGCTGCCCTCAGCTGAGGAACCTGTAGTCCATGGTGTCACCTAAGGCAAGTCACCTTAAGCTTGTGCTGTCTCTGCACTGCTTCATGCTTGCGGTGCTTGGCCCCAGGACCTCACATGGTTATCCCCCGGTAAAACCTGATTGCAGGGTGCTGACTGCTCAGGCTACAGAGCAGATCCTTATATCTGGCTCCTATTTTGAAATAAAATGCTCGGCTGAGTGAAGATGTTGGTGACAACAGTGACCGCCACGGAAAAAGAACAAAACACTGCCTGCACCTGCCATCACTTACCTGCACACACCTCCCGAACGTCGGACGCAGACTAACAGAGGAAGATCCCTGGGTCCGACGATACCGGAAGTTGAGGAAGCCATTGCCCTGCTTCTTTTCCGGTTTTCCTTGCACAGCCAGATATTCGTGTGGAGGCTCCAGCAGGTTGCGCTAGTTCCCTCATTTACCCACCTAGTGCCAGGCAGCAGCGCCGCTCGGTTGCCCTTGGAAACCAGACATCCTCTGTGCATCGCAGAGCTCTCGGTGAGAAGAAACAGGCTGGAAATTCTCCTGGGAGCTGGGTGAGTCACGAAGCTGCTACTGGTCGTATTGAAATCAGTCTCGGGGCGTATCAGCTGTGTGCCTACTCCCATTAGCTGTCATTATTACTTCTGGCTCCTTTTAAAGTTAATCTCATTGTCTCGCCCCTGGGTTTGTGGAGTGCAGCTGACATTGTGAGCCTGCCGACCTGACCACCTCACATGCATTAGAAAGGATATCAATTTAAATACCCCTGAAGGCTGGGCAAACTACAACACTGAAGGGCCTTTCTATGCTGCTATCCTTAGATCCTGGTTTGTGCACATTGTGACTTAGCAGCCCTCAAGACACAGTCCTGCTACTATCTAGTGGCTGATTGGCAATAGTAATTTTAGGTTTTATACTTTGAAGCCTCACAGAGTGATACCGAGAAGAGTTGAAATTACTTTCTCAGTGTAATGGGAACCCTGAGCTGACGGCGGTGCGGATAACTCCTTCAGCAGCAACAACAATAGCTGACATTGACGTCGTCAAGATATCTAGATTATCTATCACGTTCAGATCTCGTCTGCAACTTTCAACTGTAAGTTGTAAAGAAATGTTACCTTGACTCTAACCTTAGTGGGTGCGGGATGCACTACATACTATTGATGTCTTGAAGCAAAGTGTTGTACATTTTTCTATACAGATTGGGAAGCCATCTATTGTTCTGTACATCTGATAGTTGCAGGTTTCGGTCTATACAGTAATCCTTGAACGATTGTGGGTGCTCTCTACTTGCCAATATGTCTCACAAAAATAAAAAAATAAGAAGCACTCCAAAACATACCATTATAAAAGCTCTAGAAAAGGCTGGTGGTCGACCTAAAGCAGTGACTGAAGCAGCTGATACGGGATCGGATTCAGAAGATAATTCATCACCTGAAAATCCACTCACCCCCAAGGATGTGATTGCCATAGTCACAAAAACAATTCAGTCAGAAATGAGAGCAATTGTCTCTGAGCTTCGGTCGGAAATATCTGAACTCGGATCTCGCTCTGATGTTGTTGAAAATCAGCTGGATGTAGTCTCCAAGCACCAACAAACAACAGACTCGGAGATAGCTGACCTACGTGCGGATATCTCCACTTTCAAGGACCAAATGTAAGATCTAGAGAACCGTAACAGACGTAACAACATCCGGATAAAAAACGTCCCGGAATCCATTTCTGCAGAAGCATTGCCTGATTACTTAGAGGGCCTATTCCTCCAGATACCTGACCTTTCAAAAGAGTTACTTAATTTAGATAGGGCCCATAGAGTCCTTCGCCCGAAACCAAATTCAGATCAACCTCCCAAAGACATAATTATACGTTTCCACTACTTCAAAACTAAAGAGCGAATAATGGCATCAGCTAGAAACGTACAATCGATCTGCTACTCTGGATCACACCTACAGTTGTATCAGGATTTGGCTCCATCTACTTTGAAAAAACGTAGGGACCTTATTAATGTCACAAAAGTTCTACGCAGCCACTCGATAAAATATAAGTGGGGCTTCCCATTCCAGCTAATTGTCTCAAAAGATGTCCGGAACCACTCGGTGAGAACCTCGGAACAGGGTCTTGACCTGCTTAGGCGTCTTCACCTTATCCTGGACTCTAGTGGATCCTTCCACTTCAGCATCTCCTTCGCAGCAGAAGACTTCGGCTCCGGCTCCATCTTGGCAGAAAGTGTGATTCTTGTACATAAACTGACTCCAGTCTATTCGCTATCTTAAGATCTCCTTTTCATGAGGTTGGAGTAATTATACAGTCTTAACTATGGCTACGGTTGTTAATACGTAATTAGCTTAATATCTCATTTACGTTTATTGTGTCCACTATAATACCTAAAGTTTACATAAAAATGGATTATAGGACTTCGCTAATTTCTCAGACTAAGTAACTTTTTGTTATAGGTATTGGTAGCCAGTTGAAAGCCCTCTTCCCCTTCCATCCCTTTCCCCACTCCTCCCCTCTTCCCTCCCTACCCCTTTTCCTTAAAGGGCTTTAACCAATTCCTATCGGGTTGATCTAAAAATACTCATGGAGTCTTAATTTGTATATTAGAACTTACTCCGGGTTTTTTTCCGGAGCCTATATAGAATATGTTTAGAGTTCTTGTTTATAATGTTGAAATGTTTATTTGTTTGAACTGCTCTGACATCTTTTTATTTGACGTTTATATTATACTATTTATGTCACTTTGTTTTGGTAATTACCTGTGAGATCCCCCCCACCCATGTTTATCTCACCCGCACCCATGTGCTTTAATAGTGCGCTAAGCACAGATTTTGTTAGTTCTACACTACATTTCTCACGTAGTGCCACTACCATCACCAATCATTCCACTACCAAAGAGATGCAACCCACCACATCTCTTTCATCTAGGTCCTGGATCTCGTCCCGAGATCAGGACCGCCATACATTCCCATCCCCTTTTTCCTTATGTGTCTCCCCTTCCCCACATCCAGCTACTAGGCTTAAACAAAGGCTTCAATCTCATTATTAAAATAGAGCTTCTCTTACATCATTATACCCAATGAGTCTTAAAATAATATCTCTAAATGTCAACTGCCTTAATTCGCCGAATAAGCGTACAATGGCTTTGCACTATTTTAAACCCCAGACCTGATTTTCTTACAAGAAACGCATCTTAGAGACCCTCATCCCTCATTGGCTTCTAAATCTTATCCACATGCCTTTTATTCTTCTACAAACGCAAAACGCAGAGGTACAGCAATACTGATACATAGTAGAGTTCCACTGACTGTTGAATCACAGATATCTAACCCTCATGGTAGATATATTATCTTGAAGGGTACTTTGAACCAGAATCCTATAACCTTAGCCTCAGTATATGCCCCAAACGTGCAGCAGGGAGCTTTTTACGCAGATTTCTTTCAGCAACTATGCTCTCATGCAGGTGGTATGACTATTGTAGGAGGGGACTTTAATACGATCTTGGACCCATCTCTAGATAGATCTAGTCAAACTCATATCCCCTCAGGACACTCTAAGGAGTCTAGCAGGCTGAAGGACCAATTGAAGCTATTCAATTTATATGATGCCTTGCGAGTTCTATACCCTTCTTCCAGAGAATACACTCATTATTCGGCCCCTCATGACCTGTAGTCAAGAATAGATTATTTCTTTGTTGATCATCGGACAACCCAGAAACTGGGAAATGTCCGGGACTTCCCGGTGTCCTGGTCAGACCATGAGGCAGTTGAGCTGTCTTTGCTTTTACCACGGCTCTCGCAATCACGTCCTAAATGGCGTCTGGATGAGTCATTACTTCTTAGAGAAGAGAACATCAGTCAGATATCTCAGGCTATTACTGATTATGTTTCACAAAATGCGACCCCGGAGATATCACAACCTATACTCTGGGAAGCCCATAAGGCTACTATAAGCGGGCATCTTTATCAGAATGGCAGCGCAACAGAGGCAGAAAGAAAAAGAGCGCATACGCGAACTTGAGCAACAGATACAGCAAGTTGCATCTCGCCATCAAGCAAACCCTAAAAAGAAGCTATATTTAAAACTTCTCTCTCTTAGAGGGCAGTTGAATCAAATACTATCAAAACAGGCGGCTAAGACTCTGTTGTGGGTGCAGCAAAAATATTATGAAAAAGGCGACAAAGCAGATACTATCTTGGCATGCAAACTTCGAGCCCGCCGTACCCGCAACAGAATAATATCGGTAAAAGATTCTACGGGTTCTCCTCTTTTTGACCCTCAAAAAATTGCACAATGGTTTAGGGATTATTACGCTTCCCTATATAATTTGTGTCCAACAATAGAAGATCCAGTCCTCCTTAAAGAAAATATTAAGAGCTACCTCCGCTCCTGCCACTTACCCAAACTCAGTAAAAGTCAGTTAGCAACTCTTAACGCAGAGCTTACCCCAGATGAAATTACTGAGGCCATTAAAGCGCTGAAATGTCAGTCAGCCCCGGGTCCGGATGGATTCTCTTCTATATATTACAAAAAATGTGTTCGCCAACTGGTCCCCATGCTTTCAGGGTTATTTAGCTTGATACTAGAAGGGGGCAAATTTGATGAAGCCACCACCGGAGCGGTGATTGTCGTAATACCTAAACCAGACAGAGATCCGACGGCAGTGAGTAACTATAGACCCATCTCCCTGCTTAATGTTGATCTAAAACTTTTTGCTAAGATACTAGCAAATAGACTAGGGGCTGTTCTCACTTCACTGGTCCACACGGACCAAGTCGGATTTGTTCCAGGAAGGCAAGCTTTGGATAACACAAGAATAATAATAGATTTGATCCATATAGCTAATAATGCGTATCTCCCTGCCTTGGTGGTTGCTCTAGACGCTGAGAAAGCTTTTGACAGAGTGGCTTGGCCATTTATTCAGCAAACTTTGGGAAGCATGGGGATCCAAGGTTCCTTTTGTAAAGGGATTTCGGCGCTATATCATAATCCCACAGCTTCAGTGTTAGCGAACGGTCTCACATCCACACCCTTTAGAATAAGTAGTGGCACTCGCCAGTGCTGCCCCCTATCACCCTTACTTTTTACCCTTATTATGAAACCCTTAGCTGCTAGAATTAGAAACAATACGGAAATTACGGGTATCCCCTTGAGTTCTAGAGATAATAAGATTGCTCTATACGCTGATGATGTTATTCTTACATTAACTAGCCCGCACGCGTCACTGCCCAAACTTTTTGAAGAAATTTCGCTCTATAGTTCCCTATCGAACTACAAAATTAATGCGGACAAGTCTGAAATCTTAGATCTTAATATTCCTCAGCATATCACCCAACCACTTAAAACCACTTATAATTTTCGATGGCAGCATAATAAGATCAAATATTTGGGAATATATATAACCAAGAATTACTCCTCTTTATACGCAGCAGATTTCCCTAGACTAATTAATGCAATTCGAGGCGACCTAACTCAATGGAATAAATTTCATATTTCCTGGATTGGCAGAATGGCTTCAATTAAAATTAATGTTTTACCTAGATTACTTTATCTGTGGCAAACACTCCCAATTCAGGTTCCCTTGCATGTCCTCCAGCACCTTTAGCAAATGGTATCTAAATTTGTATGGGCAAGGCATAAGCCTATAGTGTGTATGCGAATACTCTCTAAACATCAAACCTCTGGAGGACTGGGCCTCCCAAATATAATAAAATATCTCTAACATTACGTCTGGCTCAACCCAGATTAAAAATGTGCTCATGGAGAATTAATGAGCTTTTCCTACAAGACTTATATTGTAGGACTCAAATGGAACAGGCCCTAGATGAATACATAGAGTTCAATACTGCCTCGGAGGTCTCTGTGGTGACATTATGAGAAGTACATAAATATGTGCTTCATGGTAAACTAATTCAACAAGGCTCTTACCTGAAAAAAGAAAAGGAAGCCCTTAAAAAACAACTCCTGCAAAAAATTATGGATCTTTAATCCAGACATTAAGTCACTTTGGCCACAGAGGTACTAATTGAACTGACAGAAGCGAAGTCTGCTCTTAATAAACTTCTATATATTATACAATAAAATTAGACTATCACAAATTCCTTAACCGGTATTTCCAGTGGGGTAATAAACCCGGCGCGTTGTTAGCAAAGGCCTTACGGTCTCAAAGAGCTAAATCTTTCATAGCAGTGATTAAAATCGAGGAAGGTTTAGATTGCCAGCTCACATCAGACATTGCTACAACATTCCACTCTTACTATTCTCGCTTTTATAATATCTCAGGGAAAGCTCCTTGGGCTGACGCATCAAAGAGGTTCCCCCAGATATCTGCCTACCTACGGGAGGTCGGGTTCTCCACTCTCTCAGAAATAGATATCTCCCTAATGGAACAACCCTTCACAAATGATGAACTAGTGGATGCAATTAAATCTACCCCCTCTGTAAAAGTTCTGGCCCTGATGGGTTCTCGATCCCCTGATGCTATTGGTCTTCAATGCTGTTTCTGGAGACGTCCCATTTTCCCAACTTTCACTAAAAGCTCACATCACAGTGATACCTAAGGAGGGTAAAGACCCTTCCCAATGCTCAAGATAGTGCCTGATCTCCCTACTTAACGTAGCCATTAAACTTTAAAACTCATTGCCAATCATCTGAAATTTCTGCTCCCGGACTTGATCCACTCGGACTAGGTCGGTTTTGTCCCCGGTCAGGAGGCTAGGGACAACACTACTAAGGTCATTGATCTGATCCATTCGGCATTGTCCTCCAGCACCCCAGCCCTGCTTTTATCCATGGATGCAGAAAAAGCTTTTGAACTTATTGATTGGTCATTTATACAGTGCTTGCTATCACACATGGGATTAGGTCCATTAGCGCTCCATAGGATCCTGCTCTTTACCATTCCCCCACAGCACGAATTAAAATAAACGGGACGCTTTCGGATCCAGTATTGATAGGTAATGGTACCAGGCAGGGTTGCCCACTCTCCCCGCTAATTTTTGTACTTTGTATGGAAGCCTTGGCCAGGTCTATTAGAGCAAATACTGACATTTCAGGATTACAAGTAGGAGGTGTGGAATATAAACTAGCTCTTCTTGCTGATGACCTTCTGGCCATGGTTACTAATCCGGTTATTTCGATTCCAAACTTGATCAAAGAGTTTCACCGTTTTGGGTCCCTGTCTAATTTTAAGATTAATTATTCGAAGTCAGTAACCCTTAACATATTATTTCCTACTCACGCAGCAGAGGGACTACAACAGGCATTTCCTTTCCAATGGCACACCCATTACTTTAAGTATTTGGGTGTGGTAATCTCTAGTGACATGACACGGTTATTTGATCTTAATTTTGGCCCACTAATAACATGACTTCGAACAGATCTGAGAGAGTGGAGGGGAAAGACCTGCTCGTGGTTAGGTCAGGTTAATATAATTAAGATGAATGTCCTTTCCCGTACTCTTTACCTTCTTCAAACGTTGTCAATCCATATACCTGACAGGTGGTTTGTTGACCTACAAAGATTGTTGAGAGATTTTGTATGGGGGGAAATAGACCCCATTTCAAGCATGATGTCCTTTATCAACATAGGCACTTGGGAGGTCTAAACTCCCACATTTTCCCTCTTATTACAATGCAGTCATGTTGGGAAGGATTGTGGAATGGACAATCTCAAATGGTGAGAAACAGTGGATTGAAATTGAGGGTGCGACACTGCCCTCTCTGCCTCGATTTACTCTGTGGCTCAGCAAATTACTTTCTATCAAACACCCCACTGTTTCAAGATGGTCTAGACTCTGGTCTCTTGCCCACATTTCCTCGCCTATATCCCCTTTGCTTCCAATTTTTCGCAATCCACTGTTTCTGCAGGGTGAGCGAGTTGGTCCATTCAAGACATGGGTTCAAGTGGGGATCACACGAGTCGGCCAGCTGATAAGCCCCACAGGTGTGTCTTCTTTCGCTGTAATTCAGACAAAATGGGACTTACCAAACGCTGAAATTTGGAGATTTCTCCAAATCAAACACTTTGTGTCCTCTGGTCCTCCCCGTAAAGACACAACAAGGGACCTTACAGCCTTTGAATCGATTTGTGAAGCCTCCAACTACCCTCGCCACCTCCTCTCTACTATATATTCACTTATTATAGAAAATGTATTTAATTTCTTAACAAGATTCACCAGAGAGTGGGAACAAGATTTGGGCAACCATAATCAGAAGGATGACTGGCCTAACATTTTCGAATACACTCATGCATGCTCCAGTTGTAGAAACTCACTATAAGGTCTTGCTAAGATGGTATAGATGCCCAGCCCAATTAGCAAAAATTTTCCAGGGGATGCCGAGCATTTGTTGGATGTGTCAAGAGGCCCCTGGCACACTCCTTTATATATGGTGGAATTGTGCAGTTCTCCAGCTGTATTGGACACAAGTTTTAGCGGTCTCTACAGATATTTTGGGTGATGAGGTCCCTGATGACCCTGCTTTTTGGTTACTAAACAAAACTAATTTACTGATTGCTAGCTTTAAAAAAATCTATTTTGAAATATCTAATTTCTGCCGCTAAAGCAGTGATACCGGTTCATTGGAAATCCCCAACACCCCTATCCATTAGGGAGTGGTTGCTGAGAATAGAATTCTACAGGTTAATGGATGAATTAACTTTCTCTTCAGCGGACAAGTTTGCAGAATATTATGTCATTTGGTGTCCCTGGTTTGCATTTCCGGATACAGGGAAACTAGCTCAGCTGACGAGTTCAACCCTCTCTTCCTCAGCCAAGAACGATCCATGTTAATTACAATGTCATTGAGGTAGCTCCTCTTTCCCCTCCCGATTTCCCCCCTCCTTCTCTCTCCCTTTTCTATCTTTTTCTTCACCTCTCCGGCTGACACCAAAGTGAGGCAGTATTACACTTCTTTTTCTTAATTTCTCTCCTCCTCGGTTAAAATTTATATATCTTTTATTTGCTGTAAATTAACGGAGTTTTTAAAAAAATAAGTCATAGCTACTTCTGTGGTTTGTTCATTTTGACTGTGTTGATGCAATGTGTTGTAAATCGCTATGTTCTATTTAAAGAAATATTACACAAAAATATTTTACAATGTTATTCCTGCTGCTGGAATGGGTCTGTCAGTACCTTAGCCATCCATTCCAGAAGCCCGAATGAATGGTTAGGGTACTCTAAGCCCCATTCCGGCTGCCAGAATGGATGGTTAGGGTACTCTAAGCCCCATTCCGGGTGCCGGAATGGATGGTTAGGGTACTCTAAGTCCCATTCCGGTGGCCGGAATGGATGGTTAGGGTACTCTAAGCCCCATTCCGGCTGCCAGAATGGATGGGGAATGCACTCAGCAATCCATTTTGACTGCTGGAATGGATGGGGAATGCACTCAGTAATCCATTTCGGCTGCCGGAACGGATGGTTAGGGTACTCTAAGCCCCATTCCGCCTGTGATGAAAAAAAAGGCCTGTTTCATTTTTATAAACATATACATAGTAACATAGTTGATGAGGTTGAAAAAAGACACCAGTCCATCAAGTTCAACCTATTTTGGATCTCCTGCGATCCTGCACTTATATTTGAAATTGATCCAGAGTAAGCAACTGCAAATCTGTTTCAATTGTGAAAATCCTCCCAGACTCAATATTGCAGTCCTATTTTTACCCTATATCCACTACTATCCTTCATTTTAATTAACGGTCGTATCCCTGGATACACCTTTCTGCTAAAAATTTGTCTAACCCTTTCTTAAACATATCTATTGAATCTGCCATCACGACCTTTACTGGCAATGAATTCCATATCTTGACTGCCCTTACTGTAAAGAACCCCTTCCTTTGCTGGTTGTGAAATTTCATCTCCTCTAACCTTAGGGGATGACCACGTGTCCTGTATATGGTCCTTGGGGTAAAAAGTTCCCATGAAAGCTCTCTGTATTGACCCCTAATGTATTTGTACATAGCAATCATATCTCCCCTTAGACGCCTCTTTTCTAAAGTAAACATGCCTAAACTGGCTAACCTTTCCTCATAACTTAATGACGCCATACCCTTTATCAATTTTGTCGCCCTTCTCTGAACCCTTTCTAGTTCCAAATTATCTTTTTTATAGAGTGGTGCATAGAACTGTACTGCATATTCAAGATGAGGTCTTACCAATTTATACAGTGGCAAAATTACACTGTCTTCCCTTGCATCTATGCCCCTTTTTATGCATGTCAATACTTTGTTTGCCCTTGCAGCTGCTGCTTGACATTGAGCACTATTGCTAAGTCTACTGTCTATGAGCACTCCCAAATCCTCTTCTATTATAGATTCTCCTAAATTAATTCCATTTAATTTATAGATTGCGTTCTTGTTTTTGCTCCCTGAATGCATAACCTTACATTTATCTGTGTTAAACCTCATATTCCATTTGGCCGCCCAATCCTGCAGTTTATTTAAGTCCCTCTGTAGCGAAGCTACATCTTGCTCTGTTTTTATTACCTTACAGAGTTTAGTGTCATCTGCAAAAATAGAATCTTTACTCTCTAAACCATCACCAAGGTCATTAATAAATATATTAAAAAGGAGTGGCCCCAGCACGGAACCTTGAGGTACTCCACTTAAGACTTTTGACCAATTAAATACTAAAAAAGTGATCAGCGCACGAAGAACTGAAGCATACAATATGGCACTGAAATGTACGTGAAGATGTTTATAGCCCTTTTGTGACAATGTAGTAAAAATAACGAGTTAGTAGTTTTCAATATGGTCTTACCCTGCTCTTTCCCTGTATACACTCGAAATTTCCTCTCCTCGGTGTCAGCGGAGTGCTGGCTTCCCAATCTGAGGCGCGATGTGTAGAAAAGAGTACAAGTAGTTCCAGATGGTATTCGGCTGTGAGTACAGCTCGTGCCGTCTGCAGTGGAACGCAGGTGAACCGCACAGTTCCTTCTGTCACTTCCTGTATGGACGGATGCCCAGATAGTACAAACAAGAGTGCAAAAGCTGCAATGGTGCTGAATGGAGAAAAAAATGTAAGTTTTCTGACGCGTTTCGTCCCTAGGGACTTTCTCAAGGATAATCCTGGTTGTAGCAGGTTGCTTTTTATAGTCGAAATTTCGACCAACTTTATTGATAAAATAGTGTTTTGACACATAATATAAAATTCATTGATACGCTACAGTATCCGTAAAATATGTACAGATATACTCTGCATATAATAAAATTGTATCTTGATAGGACACAAGTGTATAATGCTATATTTTATGACAGGAATGGCCATAAGTCAAATTCTAAATTTAGACCTAAAGGAATGAGGGTTTTTAATTTATATATAAATTCTGTTTCTATTTTAGACATGGTTGCAATATAATTTCCCCCTCTCCAATTCTTTGGTACCAGTTTGATGCCTTTGAATTTTAATCCTCCTGGGTCCTTATTATGATAAGTTGAAAAATGTTGGGGAACAGTGTGTGTAGTAATTCCCTTTTTAATATTTCTTATGTGTTCCATAATACGAATTCTCAGTTTTCTTTTTGTCCTCCCCACATATTGGAGGCCACATGGGCACTCCAATAAATATATGGTTCCTTCAGAATTGCAGCTAATATTTTCTTTGATGGAATATATTTCTTTAGTAGTTGCAGAACTGTACGTTAACATCGGGGTAGTTGAATTAATTTTGCAATTCTTGCAGCAAGAGCAATTGTTACAATAGAAAAAACCTACTGTATTTCTAGTTGTTTTCTCCTTTTCAATTGGTAAATAGCTTCTTGTGAGCATATTTCTCAAATTGTCTGCTTTTTTATATATAATGATGGTTTTTTTTGGGATGATTTGGCTTAAAATTTCATCATGTAAGAGGATATGCCAATGTTTTTCTATTATGTTTTTTAGGACTTGGAAATGACTACTGAACTTTGTAATGAACACAGTATCGAATTTCTTCAGTTCTTCTTCGTCTTTTCCTTTATATGTCATAAGTGTGTCTCTCTCCACTTCCTTCATATTTTGAAAGGCTTCTTGTAAAATATTTTTATTGTAATTCCTTTCTATAAATTTTTCCATCATGTTATCTCCTTGTTTAATGTAATCAGTTAAATTGGAACAGTTTCTTCGGACTCTTCTAAATTGTCCTTTAGGTATATTTTTAATCCATAATGGATGGTGATTACTGTTTGCAGGAAGGAAATTATTACAGTCCACTTTTTTAATATAGTTTCGTGACATTATCTGTCCATCCTGGATATAAATTTCTAAATCTAGAAATTGAATTTGGTAGGTACTGGTACTGGCCGTAAATTCTAAGTTTACATCGTTACGGTTAATATTTCTAAGGAAATTATCCAGTATACTCTGTTCCCCATTCCATATAAAGATAATATCATCTATATATCTATACCAGCAGATGATCTGATCTTGATAGATATTATTGGACCATATGTTGTCTTCCTCCCATTGCGACATAAATAAATTCGCATAACTGGGTGCGAAGCGGCTGCCCATAGCGGTCCCTTTCCCCTGATGGTAAAATACACCCTCATGCCAGAAATAGTTATGGGTAAGTATAAATTCTATACTGTCCATAATGAACTGTATTTGTTGGTTATGCAGGTCTGTATTCCGGCATAACATCTGATAGGTGTTATAGCATCCATCTGCGTGGTTTATACAGGTGTAAAGTGACTTGACGTCACATGAACATAAGATATATGTGGGTTCCCACTGAATTTTTTCAAGAATTTGTAAAACTTGAGTGGTATCCCGTAGATGACTTCTCTGTGTTGTGACAACAGATTGTAGAAATGTGTCTACATAATGGGAAAGGTTTGAAGTAATTGACTTGATTCCTGATATTATAGGACGTCCTGGTGGTTTGTCTAAATTCTTATGAATTTTAGGAAGTTGGTAAAAGACCGGTATTCTTGGGTCTTTATTATACAAATAATTAAATTCATTCTTTGTTAGTATTCCCATATATAGTCCTTCCTCTAGATGTTCCAATAATTGTATGTTGTAATTTTCAGTGGGATTTTCAGATAGAATTCTATAGGTGGTGGTATCGTTAAGAAGATTTGATGCTTCCTCTAGATATTTCAATTTATCTAGTACTACAATGCCACCACCTTTATCAGCAGGTTTTATAACTATATCAGTATTACTGTTTAGCTCTTTAATAGCAACAATTTCTTCTTTTGATAAGTTGAATCTCATTTTCTCTTTACCAGTAATCTTTTCAATTTCTTCTTCTACTAGTTTTTGGAACGTTTCAATATACGCACCTTTAACATATGTAGGATTAAAACTAGAAGTGGTTTTGAGGTCAGTATGGATGTATTCTTTTGTACGTATAACTGGGTTTTCTTTGATAGGATTTTTTAAAAAATATTTTTTAAGATTTAGTTTTCTTGTATATTTATGCAGGTCAATGTATGTTTCAAACTTGTTGAACCTGCAATGTGGGGAAAATTTTAAACCCTTATTAAGAACTTTAATCTGATTGTCAGTTAGTGTTGTTTGACTAAGATTAAATATACCTTCCATTTTTATGGGGACATTTTTCTTTTTACTTTGTTTCCCCCCTCTGGTTCCTCTTTTGATGGGGATTCTTCTCTTTTTCTTTTTCCCTTTTCTTCTATTTCTACATTCAATGTTTGACTTGGGAATAGGATTCGTTCTAAAAAATCTTCTTCCTCTTGGTTAGTATTGCTAGTGGAGGCCTGTGTGAAATTCAAATGTGTTTTTCCTTTTGAATTAATTTCCAAAATCAGTTTATTCTTTTTTAGTTGTTCCTCTTCTCTTGCTCTATGAACTCCTTCCTGGAATGCATTTTTATTGTACTGTAATTGATTTTCTTGAGTATGTTTGTATGATGTGTTGTATTTTTTCTTTCTATCCTTTGTTGAATAAGAAAAATTTCTTCTATCATAGGAAAGATATTCCCTAGTGTTTTTTTGTGGAATCTCTTTAATAAGAGGTTCTTTTTTATGGGTATAATGTGTATAATCCTTAAACTCAGAGGTCTTTTGTCTATTATTAAATTGTTGATTTTTATCCATATTTTTGTAAGATGGAACATTCTGTTTTGTTTCGGGTTTCAAATTCCTATAGTCTGTATTGTAGTCATTCACATCTCTATTGTATTTATTTTTCTTTCTATTTATTGTTTCTTCCTCCATCGTATCCAATCTATGTTTAGTGATGCTTTTTAGCTGTTCAAATTCCTCCATATGCTGTAGAGGTAAAAAAAGCTTTTCTAGTTCTTGAATTTGATTATTGATGATATCAAGTGAGTTCTCCCGATCTTTCACAATGAGTCTAATAAGGTCCATGGAAGCTTTATCCAGTATTATATACCATTCCTTCATGAATATTCCATTATCCAGATTAAAAGTAGGATTTTTTTGAAGCCTAAGACCTCTAGGGATGATCTCTGACTCTAGATATTTTTTAAGGGTGGTCATTTCCCAGTATTGTTTAATTTCTGTATATAGTAATTTTTCTAACTTCAAAAAGTGATCTTGAAAATTAACTTCAGCAGAGATGTTAATTTCTTTGTTGTCATTAAAGAGATGGTCTAATGCATACTCTCTATGCTTATGGTATGTTAATGATGTCATATTGGATAGCTGCCAATAAGGGGTTAAAAATATAAAAGCAAAGTGGGATTATCGGCGCTTCTCCTAATGCGAGAACTCCTGCTGCTGAAAAAATATATACATTCAATACTAAAAAAGTGATCAGCACACGGAGAACTGAAGCATACAATATGGCACTGAAATGTACGTGAAGATGTTTATAGCCCTTTTGTGACAATGTAGTAAAAATAACGTCCATACAGGAAGTGACAGAAGGAACTGTGCGGTTCACCTGCGTTCCACTGCAGACGGCACGAGCTGTACTCCCAGCCGAATACCATCTGGAACTACTTGCACTCTTTTCTACACATCGCGCCTCAGATTGGGAAGCCAGCACTCCGCTGACACCGAGGAGAGGAAATTTCGAGTGTATACAGGGAAAGAGCAGGGTAAGACCATATTGAAAACTACTGACTCGTTATTTTTACTAGTTCTCGCATTAGGAGAAGCGCCGATAATCCCACTTTGCTTTTGACCAATTAGAAAATGTTCCATTTATCACAACTCTCTGTTCCCTATTCTCTAACCAGTTTTCGATCCAAGTACAAATGTTGATTCCAAGACTCAGTTCCCTTATTTTGTAAACCAACCTCTTGTGTGGCACTGTATCAAAGGCCTTTGCAAAATCTAAGTAGATCACATCTACTGTCCTGCCCTGGTCTAAGTTCCCACTAACTTCCTCGTAGAAACTAATTAGATTAGTTTGACATGACCTATCCCTCACAAATCCATGTTGATTCCCACTAATAATTTTATTGCGTACCAAGTAATCCTGAATACTGTCCCTTAAAATACCTTCCAGTAGTTTCCCCACTATTGATGTCAGGCTTACAGGTCTATAATAATCTGGTTGTGATCTCGTCCCCTTTTTAAACAACAACACCACATCTGCTATTCGCTCATCCCTGTTGAGATGGAATCTCTGAAAATTAAGAATAGCGGTCTAGCTATTTCCAATTTTAACTCCATAAGGACCCTTGGGTGCATGCCATCTGGACCTGGAGCTTTATTTATCTTAATATTAATCCATTTTTATGTATTACTTCTGCCATTTGTTCCTCTCTGGTAAATACTGAAGAAAAGAAAGTGTTTAATACCTCTGCTTTTTCCTTAGTAACATTTATCAATTCACCCATCTCACTTCTTAGGGGTCCTATATTATCTTTTTTAATCCTTTTGCCATTTATATACTTAAAAAACTTTTTGGGGTTTGTCTTACTTTCTTTTGCAACGTGCCTTTCATTTTCTAATTTAACCAATCTAATTTCCTTTTTGCATGTTTTATTACATTCCTTGTACCTTCAGACTTAAACAATTTAAATGCACGCTTCTTCCTTTGCATTTGTTCCCTAACCTTTTTATTTAGCCACATTGGTTTAGACTTAATTCTTTTACATTTATTTCCCATAGGAATAAACTTATACGTGTATGTTTCCAACAACATTTTAAAGACAGCCCACTTTTCTTGCATATTTTTTCCTTCAAAGGCTTTGTCCCAGTCTATGCTCTTTATAGACTCCTTTAGCATATTAAAATTTGCCTTTCTAAAGTTTAAAGTCCTAGTTGATCCCTTATACTGTTGCTTCTGGAAACTAATTTCAAATGAGACCATATTATGATCACTGTTTCCCAAGTGCTCCTTTACTTGAATATTTGATATTACGTCTACATTGCTTGTTATTACTAGGTCCAGTATAGTCCGGTTCCTTGTTGGTTCCTCTACTAATTGGTACATGTAATGGTCTTTTAGCGTGCTCAGAAACCTATTTCCCCTAGCTGTACCGCAGGTCTTAGTACTCCAATCAATGTCCAGATAATTAAAATCCCCCATAATTAAAATTTGACCTAGTTGTGTAGCCTTTTCAATTTGCTGTAGAAGTTGGGCTTCCTCAATCGTACTAATATCTGGCGGTTTATAGCATTTCCATATTAGCAACTTCTCTGAACTTTTTCCTCCGCTGGATATTTCCACCTACAATGCCTCTATATTATCACCAATATTCTTGTATATAACTTCCCAAATGCAGGCACCAGATAGTTTGGACTTAAACAACAGTGTACCTTTGAAATCGTGCTGCCCCATTGGGGGGGGGGGGAGAGAGAGAGAGAGGGATCAATTTTAATAGCACCCAATTAACCTACCAGTATGTTTTTCAGAGTGTGGGAGGAAACCAGAGCACCTGGAGGAAACCCACGCAAACACAGGAGAACATACAAACTCCACACAGATAAGGCCATGGTCGGGAATTGAAGAGTTGCCTTTTGCAGCTTGTATGTATCTAGTTATGTTATTTCTTTTTGGTTATTGGGGGACCTGTGTTACACTTAAGGCAGCAAATTGTAGATTTTACTGCTTGAAAGTATTGATTTGTGTACAAAGTAAACAGTCAATACATTTTTGATTTCCAAATTGACTAAGGTTGATTGTTTTTTCTCTTATATTTTAAACAGAGAAAGAAGACTGGTATTATGGGTTTCAGCATGACCTGCCTTTCAACACTTCTAAACAATAGGATTAAACCAAAATGCATGTGTTTATAATTTTTAGTTTACAAAGGAGTTGGTATTTTTAGTTTGTTCTCATATTTTATTTGATAACTGTAATTGTGTCTATAAATAAACTTTATTATTTTTTTGTTGCAATACTTATTCTCCTGTAACTCTCTCCTGCTTTGGACATTGATTAACACCCTCTTCTCCTATACATCCTTCACTCCATTGTCCATCTAGACACAGTTCTCTCCTGGGTCACTTGCTACTTCTATAACCGCTCCTGTAGTGTACCCACCTCTGGCACATTCTCCCTTTCACTCTCACTCTCTATTGAGGTGTCACAAGGCTGCTTTTTGGGCAAAATGTTGTACTTTAATATTGTACATCTCTAGTGTTGCGGTACTAATTTGGTCATTTGCCCTGAAATACCATCTCTACGCCAAGGACTCCCAAATGTACATTGCTTTTTCTGTCCTATTTATTTCAGCACTATCCGTTGAAAAGCACTGTCTTTCTGCATTTGTCTCATAGATGTAAATAACACCACTGTACCCTCTGTATTGCATAAAATTTTATTTTTCTGTAAGTATGTGATGAGGATAGGAGGAGCAGATTCATGAGGCAAATTAGAGCCCAAAAAATGTGTTACTTTGAACCTTATCAAAACCATATCACCAACTTATGCTTTAAATTTCAAACATATTTTAAAATATAAGTAAATTACTGTATGCTTTTTCTGGTAATTACCTCAAAATGTTACACTTTATTTATACACTTGCATTTACAACTCAGCTTTGGCAAAAACTAGTACACTTATAAATCTAGTGCCTGTAATTGCAAATAGAGGAGTACTATTTCCATTGGGCCACCCCCTGTTTGCTTGGATCGGAGGAATGAATGAGAAGCCGACATTTTGCAAAGAGAACCGCGACTGACGGAAGCACGCCCACACGTACTTACAGAACCAAGGACACACTTTAAAATAGTAAGAGGTAGAGCTAAGAAGGAAAATGAGGTCTGCTACTTTTGCCCGTAGAGAGCTGCGTGTAATGGCGGAGGTAATGGATAGCATGCCCAGTGGGAGATACGTGACAAATGAAATGAACATGCGGCCCTACCGAATGGTTTGCCGCTTCATATGGCTGCAATTACACCGCCGCAGGTCTGTAGTACAACTGCAGCGGCAGTGGAGTGATTTATGGCGGCGCAAACCACAGCTCTTGGAGGAGCTCAATGTCAGTTCACATTATTATATGACTACCTTTAGGTACCTGTACAACAGGGAGAACATTTTTCAAGAAACTAATGTGTTATACTTATTTAAACAGGCCGTCAGAGCCGTGGTGCCCCAGCGGACAGGGTTGAGGAGGAAGAGGAGGAGGTGTTGGAGGCTGTGGAGGAAGCCGAGGTGGCGGCAGACATCCAAGACGCGGATGCCTTGGTAGATGGTAAGTATTGACATAAATGGATTGACATAATTTTCTAACATTTAGACGTTCATTGTACTGTTTAAAAAACCATTATTTCACACATGGTCAATTAAAGTAGACAGACTTAAAAATGGCACAGGTTTCCATCATGATGGCCATACAAAGTATTTATGGAAAATTCACTCTCCACCCCCTCCCTCTTCCATGGGCACAACAGAAATGCGTATATATATAAATCTGCAACCAAAAAGCCTTTGGCCTTTTGCTTCTAATGTATTTTGCATACCATTAGACATTGGTGTAATTTGAACGTTATGTAACAGTACACGTCTCTGCTAATTCCTGTGTTTCCAACATTTCGTAATCAAGTAATCCAATTTTTTGTTGCTTTTTTTTTTCATTTTCAGTTCCCGAATACACGTCCATCAGGCTGTGGCAGCCGCCTTTACTGAGTCAAATATATGCCAGCATCAGACGAAATAACAAAAAAATTCATAAATATCAAAATAAAATTGCAAAAGATTTAAAAATATTCGATGACCTGTATGGTTAATAAGTTAATTTTGTTTTTTTTATCTTTTTTTGAGGTATTATAGGTTTCTGTTAATATATTAGTTGAAACACAATCATTGGCGTCTGTCTTTATTAATATTAGAGATGCTCAGGCTCGGTTCCCCGAGAACTGAACACACCCGAACTTAGCAGATCTGTGTACCGAGTTGAGCCGACGAGGGAATTTCGCATGCCCTCGGAATTGAAAACAAGGCAAAACGTTATTGTTACGTAGTCGGATCTCGCAAATTTTGGATTCTATAAGTACCACCCTCCACCGCAATCCAGCGCCATTTCACAGAGCGTCACAGAAGGGGTAGCACAGTTTATTGGTAGATTATAGAGCAGTTGGTCAGCGTCATAGGTAGAATAGAAAGAGGAGGGGGTAGCGGTGTTCTTCATAGTCTACAGTGACATTCAGGAGAACTCCATTGCTAATTGTCATTGCTGAAATATAATTAATAGGTCTGGCAGGTTTGGTGAAAATCTGCAGTCATATTGTACTGTGTTATATAGGTATCACACAAACAGAAGAGCTCCATTGCTAACTGTCATTGCTGAAATACAAATACTAGGGCTGGCAGGCTTGGTCTTCTGAATTTGCAGTCAAAGTGTATGGTGTTATATAGGTAACGCACAAAGAGGAGAGCTCCATTGCTCCATTGCTAGTTGTCATTGCTGAAATAGAAATACTGGGGCTGGCAGGCTTGGTCTTCTGAATTTGCAGTCAAAGTGTACAGTGTTATCAAAATGCATTCACAGCAGTACACAGAAGAGCAGCAGCACCAAGCAGCTGCTGGTATCAGTCATGATGAGAGTAATTCCTCTACGTCATCTGGTGACGCCTATGTTAAAGTGCATAGTGTTTGTAAGTTAGGGAAACCAAAATGTAAAAAAAACACCTTTCACCTTGGTCAAGAAAAGAAGACCTGTAATCCAGGCAAAGTTATCTGCAGAAAAAAAAATTTCCAACATGCAATTCCACACGCAGTGGAAAAGAAAGAATAAGGCCTTTGCCTTTCTTTATGAGTGCTAGCTCTGCAACTGTCAATGAGGCATCTTCTTGTAAGGTCATTGGTGACCAAGTAAGACCTTGTCATTCGGACTCCAAAAGTAGTGTCCTAATACTTTTACGTGTAAAAGCTGAGCTGGAAGAAAACAGTAGGGCATTAGAGGAAAATTTATCCTCAGATTCAGAAATGACACAAATCCCTGAGAAGAGTCTATCCACGATTGATATGTGTAATCCTGACAATTCTGATAGTGAACCCATAAAGTAGGCCCGTTTCAGCATTTCTACAGATGTGTGTTTGAACAGCTCAAGTGTAGCCGGTGATACACAACTTGAGGATGCTAATTTGGAATTGCAACAGGATGAGGGGGATATTTGTGTAGCTGACGAGGGCGCTAATGAGGATGTTGATGAGGATGATGTTGTTTGTGTAAGTCCTGTACCTGTGGAAGCAGTTCTTGCACATGATAAGAAGAAGGCCATTGTCATGCCTGGACATAAGACCAAAAAATCCATCTCTTACGTGTGGAATTATTTTTACCCAAATCCTGACAACAGTTCTCTAGCCATTTGTAGTGTTTGTAAAGCCACAGTTAGTAGAGGTAGGGACCTTAACCATCTAGGAACCTCATCCATGTTACGCCATTTGAAGCTCATGGCAAGCTGTTGGGAAAATCAGAAACTTACGCTAAAAAAATAAAAACAAGCAGTCCATCATCAGCTAGGTTCCTTCTCTCACCTACAACCCGACGTCTGAAATCTACGCCCACAACACCGTCCTCATCAATATCCTCAGTAGCGATCGGAGTTAGTCTTGCATCCAAGTTGGTAAGGCTAGATGACTCCTCCCTACCCTGGATTCCTCTGAAGAATTATTGGGCGTTAGTTCGACTGCTGCTGCTGGGGGTGACTCTTCATCCCAGAAACAGACCAAGAAGAAAAGTACTAGTAGTTTACAACAATTGACTGTTAAACAATCCTTTGCAAGAGGAAGCAAGTATGAAACCTGTCATCCAGTTGCAAAGCAGATCACAGACGTCATGGCAACTATGCTAGTATTAGATCTGCATCCAATATCCACTATTAATGCAGCTGGTTTTAGGCAGTTACTTGTGGTCTTGTGTCCCCATTACCACATTCCATCACAACACCATTTCACTAGAAAAGCTATTCCTCACCTCTACCAGGAGGTTTGTAAAAATGTAATTATTGGGCTACAAAATGCCATTCTTACCACTGTACACTTAACCACAGATATGTGGATAAGCAGAACTGGGCAAACTAAAGATTATATGACTGTGACAGCCCACTGGGTTATTGATTCGCCTTCACCAGCAGAAACAGCAGCAGCATGTACCCAAGTATGTCACATTTGTCAGAGGCAGGCTGTCAGGCTGTAGGCCGTAGAGGGATGTAACAGAGCAAAACACTAACCGGTATTAGCACTACTGAACTAGTAGGTGCAGAGTCTAACAAACCAGGGACCCCCGCAAGGAGGTTTGGACTTCGCAGCACAGGGTACGCAGGTCGCGATCCTATTAGCCAGTTGCCGGTGTAGTGTAGAAGGGTCAGACGGTCCGGGTCACACCAATCGGGAATATGCGGTACCAAGGGAAATCCAAAGGAGTAGTCGCCAAGCCGGGGTCGAAGTACAATGTGGGTCACTCAGATAGTTGGATAGTCGCCAAGCCGGGGTCACAACAGGAAAGCAGGAACAGTAGAACACACAGGAAACCAGGAGCAAAGGAACCAGTAACACAGGCTAGTATACCTGTTACTCTGGCACCCTAATGGTGCCAGAGTCAGGTTTAAATAATGGTCAGGAGGACCTGATTGGCAGGAACAGGAAGCGGCAATTAGCGGAGGCAGCAGCAATTGCCTAGCAACGGGACAGAGGAAAGGGCGCATGCGCCCGACAATAAGGAGAACCTGGAAGGACTCCGGGGCAGCCAGCGAGGAGATCAGACGTCCGTTCCCCGACTGACAGGGGATCAGTGGGAACGGCATCTGACACAAGCTACTCTGTGTATCACCGCCTTTCCTGCCAATTACACCAAAATACTGAGACTTCTGTAATGGTGGATTCCAGCGGCGATGAAGTAATAATGTGTGAGGATGATGTACAAACTGATGGGGGTGAGGATGAGGCTGAGGATGATGACAACATCTTGCTGCAGTAGAGTTCATTAACAGCACTGTTACCTTAGGTGCCTTAAGCCCATTGTTGCCTTGTTTTGTGTGGGCCCCAACAAACCAAGCACTTCAGCCACAAGGAAAGACTAAAGTGCTTGGTTAGTTAAAATGTGCATGTCCTTTTTAAGATCCAACATAAGGGTGGGAGGGCCCAAGGACAATTCAATCTAGCACCACTTTAAATTTCAGCTACCGCTGTGTGCCTATGTTACCTACATGTGCTATATACTGTTGTGTGCTTAGCAAAAATCTTAGACACCCACTGATGATGCAGATCGCTAAGCACAACATTTTGACCAGTGAGGTGGTCAAAATTGACTGCAAATGACTGGAAATTATTGTTATTGAGGTTAATAATAATGTAGAGACAAAAAAAGAGCAAAATTATGTCATTTTAGCATATTTTAACAATTTTTCTTAAAAATACAGATCCAAAACCAAAACCAAAACCAGAACATGGGGATCAGTGAACATCTCTAATTGATATGGCACATTTGCACAACATATGGGTATTAGGGCATTAACGAATGTAGATTTCCCAAGAAAAAACAAATTAAAAGATTTAAGGTCTTTTGTTTTCTTACTACAACATCATCATTTGCAACATTTATTTATATAGCACCACTAACTCTGCCTCACTGTACAGAGAAGGCCTTATTATCCCAACAGAGATTGTAATGTCAAAGCCATAACACAAACAGACTGGGGTCAATTTGTTAGCAGCAAATGAAGCTACTAGTGTGACTTTGGATTCTTGGAGGAAAGGCACACTAACATGTGAAGAACACTAACTCCACATAAGGCAGGAAACAATCTCATGACCCCAGCACTAGACGGCAGAGGTGCTACACACTAAGCCACCATGTAGACCCAGCGTTGGCTGCAGTGCTTTTCTTTACCAAATGGGGACATAACATACAAGCAGGAGATGAAAATACAAGGTTGGCAGATGCTAATGCTAATTGCATTTCACAACCACACCACACCTCCAAAAGGTAGGCCATTCATAGTAATATCATACACATAAGGTGCCCGGGGACCCTGAATCATTAAGAAAGGTATATGTAAAATGGCAAACCAAAATAGCACCTTCCTAAAATGATCTTGCATTGAAGGGGGAGGATAATGTGAAATATATGAGGTCCTATTAAAATTATCAAAAAGAGCATAGCATATATCAACTTATAATGTCAGAGTAAACCCATGCAAACAACCATACAAACTCCACACAGATAAGGGCATTGTATGGTTTGGAATTGAACTTATTACCCCAATGCTGTAAGTCAGTAGTGCAAGCAAATCAACCACTGTGCTGCTTCACTGTGGTCTGCATTGTTTTTGTGTAAAGCTGAGTACATAACATAACACATACAAGCTGTAGATGGAGCAAAATCAAGGATTCAAGACAATGTTGCATTTTAGTCCAAGAAAGACCCCTTAAAATCAACCCATCCCCTCTGAGTCTTAGGCCATTCATAGTAATAGATGTCAGCATGCACATAGTAATGTGAATGTGACCTGTGGGGCATCTTCCTTTTTGAAAGTAAAACATTGTATTAAATTCAAAATGCACCTTGCCCTAACAAAGTGGCATTTGAGGGGAAGATACATCTAAAATAGAAGGACAGATTTCTCATTGTGGTAGAGCATGTAGTAGATCACGTTTGAACGACAGAGTAAAAATCAAGCTAACAAATGTTTGTGTGTTACATAAAAACAAACCATTACTTTAATCGTATCCTAATTGTACACCTTGCAATATGGTTTAAAAAAAAAACCTGGTTTGGCAAACGCTCCTGTTGTACGTGTTTCCTTAGTGATTCACAGCTGAAAGCTGCACACAGATGCTAAGGACATGTTTGGCATTTGAACTCATGACGCCACTGTTGTGAGACCAAAGTGCTAACCACTAAGGTACCTTTTCAGATGTTAACTAGTGTTATTTACGGATAATAAGGAAGTACTTGAAGTACTGTTATCTAGCACTTACATCTGTAGCACGCATGCTGTATTGTTGAGCTTCTAACTCTTTTTTTCAAACTGAATGTTTCCTTAGTGGTTAGCCAATCCACCTTTTAATAATGGAGTCATGAGTTCGATTCTTGATTTGCACCCTTTCTCCGTGTGGAGGTTGTATGTACTCTACTATGTATCGATTATGGAAGAGTACTCTATGCATTTTGTAACGATCGGGATACAATTTTAAAGCATATATTATTTTTTTAAATGAATATGCATATTTATTTATGCTAACGAATTACATGGATTTGCATCTACATGCGCTCAGTTCACAAGAATGTTATCATCATCAACTATTTATAGCTGATTATGTCAATTTGATTGCAGCCAAATAACCTACCAGTATGTTTTTTGGAGTGTGGGAGGAAACCCATGCATACAAACTTCACACAGATAAGGCTATGGTTGGGAATTGAACTCATGACCCCAATGCTAGAAGGCAGAAGTGCTAACCCCTTAGCCACCATGCAATATATGCATGATTGCTTTGAAGATTAGGCTCTTAAGATGAGAATCTTAAGATGGACTGACTGCTTAAGATCCATTGTATCTTATTTTCATTGCTTAAAAGACTTAATATGGGCGTGTCTTTGGGGCACATTTATCATTAATCGGCAAAAGTGAGAAATAGTTATCAATCCTTATCGCAAGGATAAGGATTGAACTATTTCTCAAATTTATTAAAAAGGGAACACAGAAACAGCAGTTCCGAAAAACTGCTGTTTCTGTGATAGAAAAAAATCACACTTACCCCCCTCTTCGGATGCGCTGTCTCGGGATCTCCTCTTCGTTCATTTTCTTCCGTCAATTGCGCATGTGCACAAAGTCCCCACTCTGTCTCTGCAACTATCGTTGCAGAGAGAGCGCGCTGAGTGACAGGGAGGGATCGTGTGATCCCTCCACACATGCCCTGTCCAGCTCTGCTCTTCGGAGCAGAGCTGACAGCAGTGGATTTCTTCAATTCTGATAATGATAATTATCAAGACAAGTTCCCGTAAAAAAAAATTTTTTGGGACTTGTTAGATTACGGCCAGAGCAGTCACCATTCTGTTGAATGGAGACTGCTCGCAAAAACAATCAGGAGTGCAAAGCAGCAGATATCCATGATATCTGCTGCGATGCACCTTTAATAAATTTGCGGAGGGCACATCGGGACTTTAATTCCACGGTAAGTGCACAATAGTGCACTACCGTGATTTGTTAAATATGCCCCTTTGAACTTCCGTTTTGTTTGTTGAATTGCACATTTCTTTTCTCCCCTTTTGTTCTTAAAATACGCATAGCAAGTTACGCACAAGATAAGATCAGTAATCAATCAGGCCCAGATTGTAGAAATCTTTATATGTATTTATTTAATAATGAACAAAAAACTTTGTGGTTTTCACTACAATAACACCCCTGTCCCCTGTACGTTGGACTTTTTTGGGGGCTTTTTAGGATTGGTTTGGACTTGTTTTTCACTTAGCGGTTGCTTATTTTTCATTTCAGAGTTGGCAACCCTGATCGAGATTTTCAGTTGTTGTTAAAATCTTTACAGCAATCGCATTTAAAGTAAGATTGCATAAGAGCGTACCCAGCTTTATTCTGAATATATAGAATATGCAAGCAGTTAAAAGTATACATGGTTCGATTTTTTTTTTTACTACAAATAAGTTTTCTTATAATTAGTTGTGTAGATAAAAAAATGTCTTTGGAGACAGATATGTGAAGAGAATAACAAATTACTGGCATACTATATGCGTGTCTGCTATCATTGTACAATGGAGACGTGTGGCATAAGTCCACGAATTTACATAAGCAGTGTCTGTAGCAAAAGATACACTTCAACCCTCTGCCGTCAGGAATTTCAGTAGTAGGTAGAGTTACTGTATTTACGCCCACTTGTTACAAATGGACCAATCACTTGTCCTTCAAAGTCTATTCAAAGCTCGGTATCACCAATCGCGTTACGACACTTTCCTAACTGGACCCTTGAGCGTCGCTCACGCCCTGATCGGAAGTATATAAGGAACGTGCTGCAAGGGTTTAAATAATTGCTGTGTTGGCGGAGACCCGTTGCGCGTCTGTAGTCAACTGAGCCGGAGCGGTCGGCAAACGTTACGTACACTCTGCGGTTTGTCTGACTATTTGTTGGTGTTTGGACCTTGCGAAACCGTAATCATGGTGAGACATCTAAGGTTACAGAGAGGGTTGGGAAATAGGGAGTGGGTGTCAGGCAGAGTAATGTGGCGCCAAAAGTTGTCTGACTTTGTCCGATTAAGTAGTTTGTGTAGCCTGATTCTGTGATAAAGTAAGTTTTTACTGTGTACCGAAACTGTTTAGTGACCTCTAGATGCCGATTGTATCAGAATCACAGAACGTGGCTGTTGGTGTTCTGAACTTTGATACAAAGTTAATGCAGTTTTAGAGTTCCGCAATACTAAACATTTGATTTACGACTTAGACTTAAAGTCTGCCTTAAGTGTCCCTGGATGTTCAATGTGTCATGTGAGTGAAATATGTCAATCAGTTTTAGTGCGTTACTTGAGGCATGGGCACATAGGGAAATGTACAAGTTATGTGAAAATCGTGTGTATATAGTAGAATATTAAGAAATTCCATTGTGGAAACGATTGTAGTTACATAATGACTAAGTGGTTTAAGTTTTGGAGGTAGTTAATTGTGAAATAGGGTGGGGTGGTGATACCGGGCTGAGAGTCAGGGTCTGACGAGTCACTTGCATTGTGGGTGACTCCGCCCTATAGACGAGATGAGCTGGTTGAGCTACTTGAGTAGTGCAGGGGCCTATCTGTTATGCAGGCGGAATAGTGGCGGAGACTTTACTGTTTATCATTGCGGAACGTTCATTTCTTACTGTTGTAATTGAAAGCACTATTTTTCCTTCCACTAAGGGAGTATGGCCGCCGCTCCTTTATGTGAACACAATTTGGCCTAGAAAGTTTAACTCGGACATTTCACCCACCAAGTGACGCTTATTCCAGTGAACCAATGACTTTAGCTTCACATTTGTTTTGAGTAGATTGAGAATCACTGGTTTGCGCTGTAATCCAACAAGTTACAACGGGCAGAGTGCTCTTGTGTTTCCATTTGCCTCAGTCACCTGTCATGCACCTGACACTCGTAATGCAAGATGCGAAGAGAGATCTAGTTTAGAAGGTCTGGGTGTGGCTCCATGCCGATTTGGAAGAATCGTTAATTTAGCAAGTGAACGCTTGCATTTTGATTTTATTTTATCAAGGTATTCATGATTTACATCGGTTGTTTGTGTTCGACTTTAAGACGATTTGATTGTATGCTTTATTAAACAAATTTGTCAAGTGTAACGTTTCTTACATTTTTGTTCTCTATCATGAACTCTCCATTATTTTATGCCAAGTAACCTCGAAAGTGTAGATATGTCTCTGCTAATCTAATTTGAATGTCTTCTTCACAAAGTGTGTTCAAATGTCTTAAGTTTAAATTTAACTTGTAGAAGTACCTGTTTATCTTGCCTGATGTAAACCCACCACAAGTCAAACACTGGTCTAGAGCATATAAACTTTTTTTCAGGATACAACAAGAAGTATTTAATTTCTTCTGTTTGGAAGTACTGTAAAAGTTAGGTTGTTATGCTCTTGTAATTAAGCAGGAACAACATTGCCATAGGTATAGAAATGGCACAAAGCTCTAGTGGAACAAACTTCCTGTAGTATTTGGAACTTTCCTTTGTTTTACCAATGCACACATGCAGAGACAAACCACATTAGTTTTCTGATTTCCTTTTATAATGTCTTTTGGAGATAAGTTTTTTGTTTTCCCCCTTCCCTCACAGCGCGAGTGCATATCCATACATGTTGGCCAGGCTGGAGTTCAAATTGGTAATGCCTGTTGGGAGCTTTACTGCCTGGAGCATGGGATCCAGCCTGATGGACAGATGCCAAGTGACAAGACAATTGGTGGAGGCGATGACTCTTTCAACACATTCTTCAGTGAGACGGGAGCTGGAAAACATGTCCCCAGAGCGGTGTTTGTGGATCTTGAATCTGCAGTCATAGGTATTAAAAATAAACATTTTACTGTAAGCACCTTCTCGTGAAAGTTTTTTTTTTTTTTACTATGCTTAAGGAGCTGTCCTCACTAGTGCTTTCACTGTGACTGTTATGAACACTGAAGTATGTACAAGGAACTCTAGAATTCACTCTTGGTGGTTGTAAGAGGGTGCAGTCTGGTTTTAATGATACCTGTTTGCAATAATGCAAGCAAAGTTGCATTCACTAAGTGATTGCCGCTCACATCAAATGTGCCCATGTATAAGCTTTAAAGGCCTTTTACAAGCTAGGATAACTTGTTACTGAGTTAGTTTACTGTTCTTGGGTGTTCCATCTTTAACTAGTAAAATGTCTACAGCCTATGGGACTTTTGTTGCTGAAGGACTGGAGAGGACCTGAGTTTTGGAATGTGAATGTCATTGTAGCTACTGACTGCATGGATGTTACCTGATACTAGGTGCTGCATTGTAATCCAAAGTGACTATCAATAATCTATAGTTGAGACTTTCTTTTGGCCAGGTTTGAAAAATGGCAGATGAAGCTAAGTATTCTTGGGGAGGAGGATGGGTACTAGCTGACTATTAAAATCTTTTTATGGTGTTACAGCAACTAGAAGTTGTGGACTTGGTTGTCAATGTGGCGGGAAAGTCAGCATAGTTGGCTTGTTACAACTTAACAAGTAATTTTTTACAGATGAAGTTCGAAATGGAACTTATCGGCAACTCTTTCACCCTGAGCAGCTTATTACTGGCAAGGAAGATGCTGCCAACAACTATGCACGTGGCCACTACACAGTGGGAAAGGAAATCATTGACTTGGTATTGGAAAGAGTGAGAAAACTGGTGAGTACTGACAAAGCTGCCTCTTGATGAGTGGGCTGGACATCTGATGCTTAGTTCCCATATGAATAGATGAAGTCTAAGGCAGGACATGCATTTCAAGTTGACTTTTATATCTTTACACTTTTATTTCTTGGTTTTTGCATGTCTTGGTCTTACACTACATAGCCAAAAGTGTGTGGGCATCTAAACATTAGCTCAACATGTGCTTGTTGAACATCTAACATCTTATTCCAAAGCTATGGACATTAATGTGGAGCTGGACCCCACCCCCTTGCTGCTATAAAGCAATAACTTCTCTGTGATGGTCTTCCACTAGATATTTGAACATGCCTGTAGGGATTCACAGCCACAAAAGCATTAGTGGGGTCAGGTACTGTTCCAATTCATGCCAAAGGTATCAGATGGGTTTGAGGGTGGAGCTCTGTGCAGGCTAGTCAAATACTTCCACTCCAATCTGGAAATCTTTGGATGTTGCTTTTTGCATGGGGCATACTGAAACAGGAAAGGGCCATCCCCAAACTGTTGCCACAACATTGGCAGCACACAATTCCATAGAATGTCATTGTATGCTGTGGCATTAAGGCTTCTCTTCACTGAAACAAATGGGCTCAGGCCAAACCATGAAAGAACCCCAGACCATTATCCCTCCACTCCCAAACTTTACAGCTGGAGGTACTTTTGTTTAGAAAACAATCTCCTGTCATTTGCCAAACTCAGAATGGGCTAGACTGCCAGGTGATGAAGCATGATTAATCACTCTAGAGAACATATTACCACTGCTCAAGTCAGATGGCAGGGTGCATTATTTAAATGTCAACTACAGTTGACATTTGGCATTGCACATGATATGAGGCAGATGTGCAGCTGCTCAGCAGTGGAAACCCAATCCATCAAGCTTGACTGTTTGCAATACTCTAGCGAGTGTTGCAGTGAAGGGAAGACCATTTTTATGTACTACAGCACTTGGCAGTCCTGTTCTGTAAGCATGTGATCTGCTGTTTCATGGCTGACTTGTTGCTCCTAGACATTTCACCTTCAAAATAACAGCACTTACAGTTGGTCAGAACAGAAATCTGACAAACTCTTGCTGAAAAGTGACATAATTTGACATATTGAAAGTCCATTAAGTTCTTCAGTACAACCCATTCTATTGCTAATGTTTGATATTGGAGATTGCACAGCTGTGTGCTTCATTTGATGCACCTGTTGGCAATGGTGTGGCAGAAATTGCCCAAAACTAATTGGAAGGGGTGTTTAAACTTTTGATGTAGTGTAACTTAAAATGTAGGACCTTTTCATTAAGTTGTAGCTTGCACCTTTGGCTGCACATTGCACTCTTACAATTTAAAGTTGTTTGGAAAATGCTGTTAAGACTAGGTAACTACCCCACTGTACAGCAATGGAAAGTTGAGGTGCAGCATAAATAAAATGAGCTAAATAATAGAATTGCTTCCTAACTTTACAATGTAAACATTAAATAGTTAGTATGCATAGTATGACACTTGTGTGTTTTATGGCACCAAAGGTTCTATCTAAAATCGGCTGAATTAAAACATTTTTTACCAAAAATTTAGACTTGTTATTTTTACTAGTATGTCTGAAATGACTAAAGTTTTTGGTTAAAACAGTGATGGGCAACAGAAGGCGCTACAGGCTCTTACCTGTGGCCCACAGCCAGCTGCTCCTAGTGGGACTTGATTTCTGCCTTATAAACAAGCAGAGAATAATACTGAACTGAAGGAGCAGCAGACTTCCACATCAAGTGACCCCCTGCGCAAAGTATTGAAGTCACACAACATACTGGAAGAGGGAGGATATCTTTGATTGTAGGGCATTTTGGAATGATGTGGCTGTTCAAAGGTAGTTTCTGGCCTTTATCATGAGAATGTGGATACCTTCTTGAAGGGTAGATGACTGTACATGCAGCATGTGATGTATATTGGGTTAGCTATTGCTGGTTTAAAAGGAGTGTTGTGGTGTCCTTATCAATTTGTCAAACTTTTAGGTGTTGTATATTATGTTACCAAGCTTAACTAACTTTTCAAATGAAAACATTGGGCTCATGAATATTTTTCCAGTTGCAAGTCCTGTGAACTGACTTAGTTAAAACTTTTTTTTTCCTCCAGGCTGATCAGTGTACAGGCCTTCAGGGCTTCCTGATCTTTCACAGCTTTGGTGGCGGTACAGGCTCTGGGTTCACTTCCTTACTCATGGAACGACTGTCTGTGGACTATGGCAAAAAGTCCAAACTGGAGTTTGCCATCTACCCAGCTCCACAGGTGTCTACAGCTGTTGTTGAGCCATACAATTCTATTCTGACTACACATACAACACTGGAGCACTCAGACTGTGCCTTTATGGTGGATAACGAAGCCATTTATGACATCTGCAGAAGAAACCTAGACATTGAGCGTCCAACATACACCAACCTGAATCGTTTGATTGGCCAGATCGTGTCTTCTATCACAGCCTCTCTGCGCTTTGATGGAGCGCTCAATGTGGATTTGACAGAATTCCAAACCAATTTGGTGCCATATCCACGCATACACTTTCCTCTGGTCACATACTCTCCTATTATTTCTGCAGAGAAGGCCTACCATGAGCAGCTCTCTGTTTCAGAAATAACCAATGCCTGCTTTGAACCATCAAATCAGATGGTGAAGTGTGACCCAAGACATGGCAAATACATGGCATGTTGCATGCTGTACCGTGGAGATGTGGTACCCAAAGATGTGAATGCTGCAATTGCTGCTATTAAGACAAAACGTACTATACAGTTTGTGGATTGGTGTCCAACAGGTTTTAAGGTGAGCCTTTTTTTTTTTTTTTTTTTTTTTTTTTTTTTACAAATCCTTGCCACCACAATAACTTCCACTTTACTTTTTATCTGTCTTTGTAGCTTATTCTAGAACTCTTTGCTACCAGCCTTCAACCCTTATCACTGCTAGTGAAATGGCGGGGATGAGTGCTTCAGTTTCCCTTCACAATGATTTTGATATGGACACTTATACCATGGCACACTGACTTGTAAATGAGGCAGCACCTTGGTGTTAAGGAAAATCATACTGTTGCTGGATAAGGGAGGGCTGATGTGTTATACTCCCCTACTATTTTACATGGCAGCAAGCAATTAACATGGTAAATGAATGGAAGCATAGTGTTGTAGTTTATTACAGAATTGACTATGGGGAGAATTTGTGTGTGGTGTTATATATATATATATATATATATATATATATATACCCCAGTCTAGTCGTAAGCTTTAGGACCTGGATGCCAACAGGGTGTTTTTGTTTTGCTAGACCACACTTGCATTCCAGCCATTGTGGAACATATTATTGAGCTATAGTACTATTGTCCAACATAACTTCTGTCATGGTAAAGGAGGTCCAACATGACTTTTTAAAATAAATCTTTCCTGCTTTGATTCAACTAGCATTTTGGACTTTCTTGCTGTTTTATGTGTAATCTGTAAGCAAAGCAATTTTATTTTTGAAGCACATTTCAAATCTGTTTAGAGTGTATTTTAAAGGAAATGTTGACAAGTTACAAGCATCTTGTATGTCTAGAGATTGCCAAATTAGCCAACATGGTTGTATTCAACTTGATGTAAATTTTATTTTTAGGTTGGCATCAATTATCAGCCACCCACTGTTGTTCCTGGTGGTGACCTGGCTAAAGTTCAAAGAGCAGTCTGCATGCTCAGCAATACCACTGCCATAGCAGAAGCCTGGGCACGTCTGGATCACAAGTTTGACCTGATGTATGCAAAACGTGCTTTTGTGCATTGGTATGTTGGTGAAGGCATGGAAGAGGGAGAGTTCTCTGAAGCACGTGAGGATCTGGCTGCCTTAGAGAAAGATTATGAAGAGGTTGGTACAGACTCCATAGAAGGAGAAGATGAAGGAGAAGAATATTAGTGCTGATGGTGTGAGAAATTGCCTTTTTAAATGGCCATATTCACAATTTGTCATGGCTGCTTGAAATAAAGCTTTTACTCTGTTCTGTTTTACTTTAGTCTTGTTGCTTACTGAAACTATTTCTGGTCTTGTGTCAAACAGATGTATTGGAGCTTGATTACAGAAACTGCATTTGTTTCTCAGCATTATCATCACTACAACATATTGCTGTAATCTTGTATCACCTACCCATAAACAGAAATTTACTTCAAATACATAACTTGCTTTGAGGTGGATTTTAATTGTAGCGCTACCAGAATTCAAGTTGTACAAGCATGCTTTTATTACAGTATAAGGTTTCAAATGTCAAGTTACTTTACATTTGGCTGTCCCAATGAGTCTCGTATACAAACAAACAAGTTCCTGGTTCAAAGGAAAGATAAAAAAAAAAAAGCACTGCATCATATTGCTGATATTGGATGTCTTATTTTTGCAGGAGTGTCAATCCACCATAAAGTATACATCTGCTTGCTCCCTGTACACACAAGGAGCCCAAACTGTCCCCCTTTGTAAAAGTATGTAAATAATAAACACTGAAGCCTGTCTTGTAAAGTTGTTTGAAGTTCCTTGCCTATGGAAATCTCCCAGTGATGCCTGTGGCCAAACACTTGCGGGCAGCTATGTGAAATCTCAAAAGTGGGGGTAGAACAAGACTAGTCTTTAACTTTGTGTTCAGACAGGGAGAATCTTTAAGCACAATCCGCTGATTATATTCAACTATATGAAATCATTGCTACAGGACTACTTTACATTGGCTATATCAGTGTTGGCTAACCTGTGACACTTCAGATGTGAATCTACAAGTCCCAGCATACCCTGCCAGTGATAAGCTGCTATATATTGACAAAGCATGCTGGGACTTGTAGTTTCACAACACCTGGAGTGTCACCGGTTAGCTAACGCTGTTATAGCATCAACATTTATTTATATAGCGCCAGCAAATTCCGTAGCGCTTTACAATTGGGAACAAACATTGCTAAGACAATACTGGGTAATAGATACAGACAGAGAGGTAAGAGAACTATGCTCGAAAGCGTACAATCTATGGGAGTAGTACTACACCTTCAAGTGTGTTAATTAGAGCAAGAGGGAAAATTATATATAATTTTTTTTTTTTACTTCATTGAAGAATTTCACAGGACAAAGTGGCTCAATTCCATATGTGTTTAATGTCCTAGGGTCCTGGGCATGGAGTAATGATCATAATATAAAAATGTTTCTGAACTAGAAAATCTGCCTGCACATGGTTTTTATGTCCACCTATTCTGTGTTTAAAAAAATATTTGGTTGACGTTGGGAAGGTCTATCAGATGGTCGTGCATGGTAAAGTCCAGCTGCATGTAAGTGCATTTTGTACTATCCATGCTCACAACTTGTGCCATTCTATTGAGCCGATATACATTTGTTATGACTTGTTTCAAGTGGTAAAAGTTTTTAATATTCAATTCCAGTTGCCAATGAGGTATAGAGACTGGGAGTATAGTGTACCAGGTGATATACAGGAGTGAAACTGGTAAAGATGCATATGATTGAGTCAGGGTGTGCAGCAAGCAAGTGAGTTCAACCAGAAGGCTTCATTTGGGTGAGAGCCCCCACAAAGCAATTTTTGATTGTAGTCACAGAATGCAATGTCCTGGCTGCTTGGTAATTAGCTGGGGAGGAGAAGGCAGCCTGCCATCAGTCAGGGTATAGAAAAAGTGTAAGCTGCTGCAAGTGTGGAAGCTCAAGAACAGGAAGTGGCCAGAAAAATTTGACACTGTCAGCATGAGACCTGACAAAGTGTGATTGCTCATAACAGGACCCCCCCTCCTTGTAGAGGGGTTAGAGGACCCCCACATTTTTATTTATTTGGAAACTTCTTATTAAAAGACTCCTTCAGTCTTTCTGCATGTAGTGGTTGGTTTGTTTTTCTTTTAACCAGGAATCCATGATCTTCCCTTGGATCCATACCCATTTCAGTGGACTAAGTAGTGGTCTTGAACCTATTTGGAATCCAAAATTGTTTCTACAATAAATTCTTGGTGTCCCATCAACATCAATTGGGAACATTTTAGCAGAAGGATTATATCTAGGCAGCTTTGAGTGAAAGAACCATAAAATGTTTGGATCTTCCTGATCATTGAAAATTCTTATTGGAAGGGGTTTGCTATTAACTTGAATCAATCAATCTTCTTACACTATTTTTCTCTGAGGTTTCAGTTGGACAACCAGACCCACTTTAACGGGGAGATTCCGTTGCTGCCAATGTGGCGTGGTCATTGCATGTGCACATTGCTGGAAATTATGGTAGAAATAACTTGTATGAAAAGAGAGACAAAAAAAAATATAGCACTGGGTAAGTTAGTGAGAGGAACAAAATGAGCCATTTTGCTGAAATCAACCGTGGTCTAGAGAGTATTATGACACTCTGCAATGGGTAATTCAATTATAAAAATCCATGGAAATGTGGGTCCAAGGTTTACTGTGGGGGTTAGGGGCATGAGTTGATCAGGAGGAACATTCCTAAGAGATTTATTTCTGGCACAGATCAAGATGAATTCAGGGATAACTAAACAATCAAGAAGTTCGCCAGGCAGTGAGAAAGGGAGTTCTAAAACAAAGCTGTGTGTCTAGACGGGCTTCAGACAATGAGTATCCAAGAACAAGCAGTGTTGGTCAACAGATAATCAAAATATCAATTTGCAGCCCTTCCTGACATTTAAACTTATCGTGACCAACAGCTGGGACCTTGTGAAAAAGTGGGCAGCAAAACGTAGAGTCCTGGCTGCTAGGTAACAGCTGGGGCTGTCATTGTGAGCCATTGAGAATAGTGTGGCAGCTCATAACAGTTTTTAACAGTTCTTGCTCATGCACTTAGTGAGGCAGATAAGGGGTGTTAACATGTACGGACGTGCAGAGAGGGGTTTCTGTACCTTACAGCGATGCTGAAAATGTCGACGTGGGATACGCCAACATGGTGAGACCAAAGACGTCCTTACAGACAGTGATAATAGTGGAAGCAGACATGAAACTGCTGACGAATGAAGATGCCATCAGCCTAGAATGATTTCAAACTCTGATTCCTGCTGTTAAGCGGCTAATTTAATGAGGCGCCACCTGTACAATGTTCTTTACAAAGCTGGTGTGCACCGGAGGTGAAGGAATGGGCACTGGACTGGAAGCCAGCCACCTTGGAAGAAGCCACCCAGTTGGCGGATTGATATGTTACTGTTAGGCCCCACTGGCAGAAGCGTCAGGTTAACAGCTAACCCTAAAGGACTACAATCAGGGGGACACCCCTCTTCTCACCCCCAAAAGCAAGTATCCAACCATCCGGATACCTCTCACCAGCCATTGCCCCGCCCTGGCACTAGAAGTTATCAGCTGTACAACTGTAGCACTTCTCCAGGCTGGAGAAAGTCTCAAACTGCTATTTCTTTTGCCTCTGGAAAGACTACGTCCCCTAGCAACACAGAGGATATTGTCTCCGGCCAATTTTACCTTGTGGGGTGCCCGGTGATGCTCCTGCCCCTAGCAGTATGCCAACTCCAGCTGTGAGTATAACTGACCACACTGACCTCTCTTTGACCCTAATTTGATTGATCCTAATAACCCCAACATAGACCCCTTCCCCCCTGCAGAGTGGCCCGACTTAGACAATAGGGCCGCAGGAAAGCTCAGGGCAGCTCAGCTCTCTGATCCCTCGCTGGAAGGCATGAGACAGCGGCTTTCCAAGGATTGAGGTTGAGACTGATCTGGCGTAAAGGGTACCGTGTAGCTTGGAAGGTAGATGGGGATAGACCAGTCTGGAAATATGTTCAACTGGTGGTTCCATGGAACTCTCGCAAGCAACTGACATCAGTTGCGTGCAAAATCTCTATGGCTAGACACCAGGTTAGGGACTGATTGCTGAAGCTCCTGACAAAGAACTTTTTCTGTCCATGAATGTCGGATGACGTCTGGGCCTACTGTAAGTCCTGTGATGTGTGTCAGCGGCTTGGGCGCCCTAGTGCTCGTGTTCCCCTCAGGTCCTTGCCAATAGTTGGGGAACCTTTTCAGCGAGTGGCTATGCCCAGTAGATCGGGAAAGGTAGATCCTCACTGTGGTGAATTACACTACCTGATATCCAGAGGCTGTGGCTCTGTCTGCCATCACTGCGAAAAATGTAGCTGACATGCTGCTAGGAGTATTAAGTAGATTAGGGTTCCCTAGTGAGATTCTAATCAATCAAGCGACACAGTTCATAAGTGCACTAGTTCAGTGACTCTGGGCAAAATGTGGAGTGTAGCAACTCCGTGCTGCCCCCTACCATCCTAGCGGAAGCACAGACCAAGCAGACGAGTTTGCATGAGCAGGACGCGTGTGCCAGAGTGTTTGATGTAGGGCAGAAGGTCCTTGTTCTGATGCCAAAGCATCAGAACAAGCTACAGGCTACCTGTGCTGGACCGTGTACGGTCTCAAAATGCCTAAGTGACATCACCTACGTAGTGTCATTCGATAGCAACAGTAGGAGGCAGCGGACCTACCATGTGTATATGTTGAAGGCATATCACGAGCATGTGGAGTTACTAGCTGCTTACCGACTGAGGAACCAGGAAGTGATCCACTACCTGACCTCTTACGCATGCCAGAGGTGAAGGTGGTGTAGAGGAAGTGGGCTAGTATGAGCAGTTGAGTGCCCGCAAGAGGGAGCAGCTTGAGGCAGTGCTGTGGCCCTTTGCGACTCAGTTTAGTAGGAAGCCCAGCCGGACTTCCTTGGTGATGCACCGTGTGGACACTGGTGAGCATAGGACAATTAGGCAACCCACTTATCTGGACTCATCAGAGTCCTGTTACAGCTAACGGTTGCTGTCATGAGCTTGTGTGAACAGATGTAGAGGTCTTCATCTATAGAAGCCGCCTTTCCCAAAGAGCTCGTTATGCTCACAGTTACTCAGATGCCCCCAGGTCTTACACTCAGCGTAGTACAAGTTTATGAACGTACCGAAGCATGGGATTGCGGGAAATGACAAACAAAGCGTGGTCAGAAAACAGGCCGATGTCTAAGGTCCGAAGCAGGTATCGTGATCAGTAAAAGGCACGTTGTTAGGGCTCTAAATACACAAAACATATATGACAGCGCGATGTCTCATCTTCGTGCTGTCATATATGTTTTGTGTATTTAGAATCAATCAGGGAAGTGACACTATCCCTAGACTAGCAGCGTTTTTGAGACACCCTATTTGAGGGTTGTATTTACTGTTAGCACCAGGTATTTATTACTGTATTTTTACGTTGTCAGGGCTGGCAGCAATCAAAGGAAGTCCAGAAACGGAGCAGAGGTCAGGGCAACAAGCAAGCTATCAAAGTCCAGGAAACAAGCCAAGGGTCATACACAGATAAGAAATCTAAAGTTTCAGCAATACAGCAGGAGCAGGCAAGCTAACAGGAAACAGGACGCTATAACCGGCAGGGAGGCTAAGCCTTATAAACACAGATGGGCCAATAGAGAAGGACATACACAACAGTCTTAAATCAGCCCATAAGGCTGTAATCAAACCCTAGCTGGTGCACATGTGCACAGCTGTCAACCTAGCTGGGCCACGGCGGTGGAGGAGAGAAGCGTTCCAGCTGGTGACAGCCAGGACGTGTGGGCGGAAATTATCTCCCGGTCGTCATTGTGATGGCCGGGACGCGAGAGGCAGCTGAGAGCGAGCCATGGTCAGTCAGTAGTAAAGCTGCGACTCGTGACAAGTGCAAGGAGTGGCTAAACAGGGAGAGATGCTTGAGCTAGGTGTGATCTAGCCATTGCACAGTCCATCCGCGTCCTCCATTGTATTGCTTCCCAAGAAGGACAAGACCATGTCTGACACTTATACCTTGCCCTGTATTAAGGCTTTGGTAGTTTTGGACAGAGCTCAGGTTTACCTACAAGACATTTCCATTTTCAGTAAGATTTGGGAGTATAATCTGGAGCAAGTAGGGCTGGTGTTAGGGAAGATTGGGTGGGCAGACAAGTGCCAGATGGGGATATCATAGGTGCAGTACCTGGGTCATTGTGTAGGGGGAGGAAGGGTTAGGTCAGAACCAGCAAAAGTAGAGGCAATACTTGACTGGTCCTGGTCCACAACCCAGAAACAAGTACTGGCATTTTTAAAGGCTACAGGGCACTACAGATGTTTTGTCCAGACTTTAATACTGAAGCGAAGCCCCTGACAGATGTCCCTGAGAAGAAACTCCCCAGGGTAGTTTACTTGACATCCGCTTGTGAAATTTCATTTCAGTCATTAAAGGAAGCTCTGGTTCGCACTCCAGTACTGTTGGTGCCCACTTATGAGAAGGAGTTTATTGTGAAATTATACGTCACAGTACGGGTTGGGAGCTGTACTTAGCCAGATGGGGGCATATGGGCAGGAGCACCCTGTGGCGCATTTGAGTAGGAAACTGCAAACCCGGATAGTGGGGTATGCCACAATTGAAAATGAATGGCAATTGTTTGGGCAGTTAAGAAACTTCAACCTTATTTGTACGGACGACTTTTTACCATGGTGACTGACCCATAATCTTTTAAAGTGGGTAAAACACACCTGACTATCTCGGCAAGAAGACTGCAGGACAAGGGACCAAATCGTGGTTACATGACCCGCTGGTTGCCCGCATGGACAAGGAGGGTAAGAAGTGTGTCAGGATCACTTATAAATAACTTATTGTATAAATATATTTAAATTATTAGCACAGTGTGCCAATTGATATCATTGCAAATGCACTGATTTTGATACTGTGTTATATTTGTTTATTAGAAATGTACTGTAGCCATGGTGAAGGAAATGGGTTTGCGTAAGAAAGGAGGAAAGGAAATCCTAAACTAAGTTAATTCATTTCTTTCATCTCAGAAATGACAAACACTTGCTTTGGCCTGAAGGCCCGGCAGGGGGTCATTAGCTTTTCTTGTTAGAGAGACAGGAAACCTCCTAACAATATAAACAGCACATTTAAGGAAATCAGGTTGGTGTTAAAGTTAAACTGTGTTAGATGCAAAATTAGATTATATCATGATGTTAAATTATCTAATATGATATGAGACATTTTGGTGCCTGGTTGGATCACGGGACTGGTTTACACCTCTGCCAGGATTTGTGTAAGAATCTGTATTAAAAGGTGCTCTGTTTGACCATGTATCATCATTATACCATTTGTACTTTCTGGATATCACTAATACCTCAAACTAGTGTATGACTGTCTTTTTTAGGACTTCCTGAGCTAATCACTGCTTAAGGAACCCACTTTCACCCCAACTTAAATTGCAGTATAAACACACACCCCTGTCTACAGTATTCCGATTATACACATAAATAATTGAAATACTGAGATAGGGATGTGTATATACTGTAGTCATGGGGAGTTGTGTATTTCTTGGATGCCACCATTTTCTTCTTCACAATACGCTTGCAGTTCCGGAACCTTTTCCTGCTCTTCTTAACAAATTTTGGGGCTACTTCAACAGAACTCACTTTGGCAGAGATGGAACGCCAAATCTTGTTCTTCTGTTGGTGACTGGCCACATGCGCCCATTTGTCATACAGTACATCGTAGTTCTCGATGATCATGTTCACCAAGATGTCGTTCTGCTCCACTGTGAATATGGGAGCTCTGGTGGTGCTGCTGGTGCCCTCAACAGAATCATCCTCTTCTTCTTCAGCCCCTGTTGCTTGCTGTATTGGTCCACTTGACTCACTCTGGATGAGCTGTCTTCTTTCTTCTTCTCTGTCTCTCTCTTCTCTTCCTTGCTGCCATTCTTTTCCACTGTTGATTTTCTTCTTCATGCTGGTGAATCTTGTCGAGAAAGTTTCCCTACGCTCCCTAGACATCCTGATATATATTATATCTAGCTGAATAAATCTGACTATTCACTAATCTACAAACACTGCAAAAAGTAGTTATTAAAAATACACTTCTATATAATATATATATAATTATATCTAATCTGCAGTAGCTATGCAAAAACTTAAATATTCTATCTGAAATATGCGAAATTTCACTAACTACAATTTCTATACAACCTCATCTAATAAAGTGATTTTTTTCAAAACTATAATTAATTTAAAAATGTGATGAAATATTCCCTATCTCAAGCTAATGAACCTATAAATACCTATAACTATCTGAAAGCAACGACGAGAGGAGGCATCAGAACGAACATGGCAGCTGCAGCCTCCGTAGAGGAATGATTTTTACACACACCATTCTCATTAGGTGCCTGTACTGGAAAGGGTGCAGCGTCTCTCTGTGCATTTAATCTATTATTCTTATTTAAGAATGTATCTATATTAAGTAGTTTTTTTCAAATTGAAGCTTAACCTTAATCCTAACCCTAACCCCTAAAATAATACTTACATTACATCAATGACAGCCAGGTCCATCCATCGCCGCTTTAACACAAGTCGCGGTTTGTGATGACGTCCTCATGTCATCTTCTGTGTCGGGGTAGTCAGTACCGTTAAACTGACTACCACCGATAAATATGTGTAGTGTTGTGTGTAATGTAGTGTATGTAGTGTGTTAAATAGGGTTTTAAGTAAATGAAATGCAAAAAATAATTATGAAAATATTGTTCAGTAATGTAATGTACAGTGTAAATATAATAAGCAATATAAAGAGAAATCCGAAGGCAAAATAGTCACCAATAACCAGCCACATGGTCTCAGAGATGAGCTAGCAGCAGAAATCTCAGCAAATGGCAGTTTGAAAAAAATGGATTTTTAGAAATGGAGGCGGGCAATCGCGAAGGCGGGAAAACGCGTTAAATCCTGATTCGCCCGAGCACTGGATTTCACAATAAAGGGATGGAATGTATTTTGCAATTGAATACCTTCATTTCCTTCACCAACAATTGACGCAATGTGCATTAACAGTAAAATAGCGTTACATTTTCCAATTATGCGGACGATTAAATACCCTCCTAATGTTTTAGTTAGAGCCGGACAGGCTAGGATTTATTTTGTTCTATTTTGTTTTTCATCTTTAATAAAACTAGATAAGTGTAGTTGCCCCAAAACATATCACTGCTGTGACATTTTATGGCTCCTGTGTGAAAAGTGCCCTGTCTGTACACTAATCATGTTTTTTTTCCATATATATAAACCATACATGCCAACTTTCAAAACGAATCCCCCGGGAAGTCATATGGGGTAGGAGGGTGCATGGTGATGTTGTTGCATCACTATGGCCCCGCCCCCACTATAAAATTAACGGCTTAATGACACAAGCCCCACCCACGCCATTCAATGCCGTGATTTTCCCCAGAATCTGGGAGGTTTGCTACTCTTCCTGGAGTCCGAGAGGGCTCCCCAAAATTCGGGAGCCTCCCGGGAATTCTGGGAGAGTAGGCAAGTATGATATAAACACACACACATATTTATTTTAGATAGTGGAACTGTATATTCAAACCAAAGCAGAGCTCAGCTTTAATGACAATAAACTAATGGTGAATTGCAGCAATAAAAAATAACACATTTCGATGCAATATTGAAAATAACGGTGGTAGTCATTTATTGGGCTGCCACAATGCCGACACACCTTAGAATGACTTAAAAATAGCAAAGACTATAAGACCGACAAGCACTAAATATAGACTTACCACATAACTGACATGCAATATTTCCCTCACACTTAATTACCGTTACATGTAAAATGCAACTTTGAGAAATGTCTTTAGGAAGAAATGACATCAGTTCTAATGGGCAGAGTGAAATTGTCGGTTTTAAATCGGCAATGGCCAGACCAGCCGCCTGGATTATATTATACAGGCGGCGGGAGTGTCATGAGAAGAAGCTGTGAAAGACTTTTCAGTCAAAAACTACTTAGGATCCTTAAGGATTGAATATTAATTGTGCTCTTTAAAGATTGAATTTTGACTAATATTTTCTGACTTTCTCTGTTCATGATGGTAACATTCACTAAAGGAAGTATGTTTTGTAAATAACTATCGATTTTAATTGTTTTATCATTTTTTATTTTTAATAAAAATTGTTTATATTTATCTAATTTTGTTACATTAACTTTGTGATTATCAGATCATCCGGAATCGCTGGTGCTAGCAGACCAAAGAGGTGTAGGAAACAGTCCAGCCAAGGGCTTTCAACAGTCTCGGATATTGCAGATCCTGAGATTGTTCTTCCCACATTTTCTACATCCTCTTGTGTATAGGCTAGTTTTTGGAGGTTATTCCCCCTTTGGACAAATTCCTGCTCTGAGAATTGTTGGAACTGGATGATTTCTGCCTGATTTTTGTAGAGTGCAACCACCCATTTTCTAATGGTGGTAACTTCTGTTGTCAGGCCGGATACTGGACTGACCGTATACTCAGCCTCAGTAGAGGGGACAGTGAGGTCTTCCATCTCTGATTTCGTGTTGGATTCGCTCCATGAATGTGAGACTGGATTAAGCTGTCATGATTAAGGTAGTTTACCAGCATCTACGAGCTACATTTTTTTTTACTTTGTTTATTATTACAGGTTAAGGAGAGAAAACACAATTGAAGATGGAAACTCTATAACAGTTAATACTTCAGAAACAGATGGTCCAAGCACTGGACGGAGGGAAGAAAAAGGTTACATCATGCTTGAGGGTTCACAAAACTGTAGTAGAGATTACTCTTGTAGGTTTTATAAGTGAGAGTAACCTGGTCCCTGCATATTGACAAGCAGAATATTTCAGATATAGCCAGTAGATGTCAGTAGAGTTCTGAGGGAAGGAGAAAAAAACTTGAATGGTGCAGGACATAAAAGCAATCTTGTAAATACAGATCATTCTGTGGTGACCCAGAATTGATAGGAGGCAGCCTGTGTAGTGCAGATGATCAATGGGGTAATATAGGTTTAAAAATGATCTCGGTAAAAGAACACACAGGCACTATTCAGCCAGCAGACAAAGAAGAAAAATCAACAAATAGATCAAATGCAGCTGCAAAGTATGTGAAATATTAGAGTGCACCGTTCAACCTCCAGAGTAGTGTAGAGTCAAATAGGAGAGTGTTATGCTCTAGAGGGAAGTTGGTCTGCTTTAAGAGAATGCCCCTTGCTTATTTCAAGACCAACTATGCTGAGGTGTTGTGCTGCTGAGGTGAGTATAGTGCCTTGTTTGTAATGTGCAGAACCGTGGTATTCGTGGGTAGGGGCCCACAGGTGTGAGTATCTCATTAACTGCAGTACTCCACGCAGGGATATCCGCTTAAGCATAGGATTAGGATCCAGCATCTTTAATCAAATTAAATAAGTTTTAAATAAGAATCAAAGGTTTAAATTTTTTGATAGATATGATATTATTTACCCTGTATAATCAATGCAAGGTCTGAGTACCTCTTCCCTCATGGTAACAAAGAAAAATACATCTGACAGGGGAGGAAGTATGCCTGAATCCGCCCAATCAAATGTCTAGCATATAATCCTCCATAGCGCAAGTTTCTGTAGTTGACAGGAAGACTGATATTTGAAAGGTTCCAGGAATTAAATAGTACTAGTCAATATAGTACAATGTTGGAAGTCATTGAAGAAGCAATGTGATCTCCATTCAAGTGTCCAGAAAAATTGAAATAGTTGTTAAAATGGAAGCAGCAGATGTAGGAGAAAGAGTAGCTTTCTGGGCAGACATATATATATATATATATATATATATATATATATATACAGCTTGGGAAAGGATAAGTATTTGTTCTACAAAAGAGGGCTCTCTTTCAGGCCCCGTCTCCATAATTTGATAATAATGTAATGGCAGAAACTCACCAGGATCACCTAAATTCTCTCCTAAGTCTCGATCTGGGATAGGAAAAACCTTGTACCCACTGACATTTGACAGTCCTGGGAAAAAAATGATGGCAAGTATGAAAAACATTTCTATTTACTTCCACATCAGTGAGCACAAAAAGGTTCTACCCTGGAAAAGCAAACAAAAAAATATAATGGGCTGAAGAAAATCAATTTTTGCTGTCTTCTGCAAATAGATTTGAAGACATCTAAGCATATTTAAATCATGCCATCTTTCCACCTATTCATTGTGAGAGGTAACACAATATAAACTTGCTCAACAACTCTGTCTTTGTTAAAAAATAAAAAGGGTTTTGATGCTCTCAGATCTTAAATATCTGAAACTTGTCTAGTCATATTCTCCCATGTCAGAGTTAGAGAAACTAGTGTGTCTAATAGTGCATCTGATAGGACCAGAAATAGTTTCAATGGTGAAATCCTAAACCTTTAGATCAAATATCTTATAGCCTGGACAGACATCTAAACCAAGGAATACTGTATCCATTTCTTATCAGCACAAAAGGGGTGAATGTGGACCTCAAAGTTACTAAGTCTAAGTTTTTTTTCCAGGGCAGCCTGCAGATATTGTATTGTGATCTCAGCTGAAAAATGTTCATATTGGCACCCTTTGACAAGCGCCACTTATTGAAACTGAGACTGTCGATCTTGTTTCCCCCTCCAGATATTTCACTGTTAGGATCCTGCCTATGAAACAGCTTATTAGACTCACATGCATCCGTTACATCATGATTTATGTGCCTCAGTGGGCACTGTCTCGGGTTGTGCATGAATTGCTGGGTGAGAGTGTTTTACAACAATCAGTAACTTGACCAAGACATGCACCGTAATACCTCATATATGTCTGCTCTTATGTGTTACATTGCTTGTTGTAGGTTCAGCTGCTATTACCTGAGGGCTCATTCCTGTTTCTTATGTGCTAACTTAATGTAAAATTTTGATCTTCGCTAGCCCTGACCGTTGCTTTATTTAACCTTGACTTAACGTCATCATTATCATCATCATCAACATTTATTTTTATAGCGCCAGCAAATTCCGTAGTGCTTTACAATTGGGAACAAACAGTAATACAACAATACTGGGTAATACATACAGACAGAGGTAAGAGGGCCCTGCTTGCTAGATTACAATCTATGGGTTGATGATTTTTTACTTTGCTGCTCTTGATTCCTGCGCTTGGCTTGATTTATGACTTTATTTCCCATGCATTTTGTCTGTTCTCAATACTTAAATAATAATAGTAAAGCATTTTTATGAGCATATTTAGCTACAAGAGAAAAGATGCTGTTATAGGTGAAAGACACGAGTAGCCTGGGTTATTGTTGTTCCTAAAATAGTATAAGGATCTGACATTACATTCACCTGAACCTTTTAAACTTCATGATAAATATGTTCTTCTTCTTAAATCACCACTTATGGAATGTCTTCATTTGACATGACTCTAGCCACCAATGACTGTATGGACACCAAAGCTTACATTGATTGGGCATTTACTATCTTCATCCTGAATGCATAATATCATCACACAGGTACCAGTCGGCGATGCCACTATGCATGCACCGGTTGTTTGCAGCTGTGCATGTGCTAGAGTGCATTGCAATTGCAGACATCCATGCAAAATTCTTGTGTTGCCGGTACACCTGTACACCTGTAATAATACCATTTTCATGGGGAAGTGGACTGCCCACAGCAATATGTATTGGACGGAAACACTGAGTAGAGATGTGGGGAGAAGGCACAGGAGCCAGATGCTCATTCACAGCCACCCATTAATTATTTTTTCACTACAATTGGTGATGCAATGGTGCCTCGGACATAACTGGACAAACACTGGACCACAGCAGTGGGAAAATGAGACAAAGGTACAAAGTGGGCTCTTGCTAAATCTGTCATCAATAACTACTCAAATAATACTAAAGCCTTTGGAAACTGGAAGCACAGAATCCATAGAAACGTATGACCATGGGTGTTTAAGTACTGGTAATGGATCAACAGGGAATGTCACGTTGAACTTTGCTACGGAAGCATATCTCACAGGAGAGTACAAAAAAATATTTTTTTGCCAGGTTGGCCACCAATATTGCTTTGGAAAGGCTAAGGGTAATTTTCCTACTATCAGAGAGTTTATGATAATGGCCTCTCACAGGATTTGTTGTCGAAAACTATCAGGGACAAACAAGAGGCTCTCGGAAGTCTCGAGTGGAGCCAAGATTTGGTCCTGTCTCAGACAGATCAGGACTCAGGGTAGCCAGATTTACTGTGGATGGAAGGATATTATTCTTATCAGGAATGCGCTCAGACAGAAAGTTCCAAAAGAAAGCAACAGCTGTGATATTTTTGGCCCCTGGCCGATATGTAATCATGGAGTTATATCTGGTAAAGAAGAGCACCCATCAGCCTTGTCTGGGTGTGAGCCTCTTGTGTATTCTTGATGTATTCCAGGTGTTTATGATCAGTAAAAATGGTTACTCTGTGTTTTGCACAATCCAACCATTGCCATAATTCTTCTAGAGCACATTTTACTGTTAAAAGATCTCTCTCTGTTGGCTATGTTGCAATTAAGCAGAAAAATAAAAATAAAAGAAGTATTCACAGGGATGGGCTTTGTGAGTCTCTGAAACTTCTTGCAAGAGAACTGCTCCAGCTCCCTCATCTGAGGTATCTATCTTAAAAAAATGGCAATAATGGATCAGAATGTTGCAAAACTGATATAAAAGCAGAGATGGGCAGGCTCGGTTTCCCAAAAACCGAGCCCACCCGAACTTAGGGGTTCCGGGTACCAAGCCGAGTCGGCTCAGTACTTTCGCCCTATTTCAGATTCCAAAACGAGGCAAAACGTCATTGTGACATCGGATCACGTGAGTTTTGAAATCTATAAATACCGCCCTTCGCGGCGCTCTAGCACCATTTGAGAGAGGGACAGAGAAGGGGTAGGACAGAGTATAGAGCAGTTGAGCAGGCAAAGTGATAGAAGAGAAAGAGGAGGGTGATAGCAGTGTTAGAGAACGCTCCATTGCTGAATTTGTCATTCCTGAAATAAAAATATAAATATACAAGTCCTTGCATGCTTTTTTTTCTTAATTTGCACTACTAAGTGTAGGGTCTAATATACACCCAAAGACGAGTGCTCCATTGCTGAGAGTCACTGATGAATAGGAAGACAAGCAGACTTGTCTGTAAAATTTGCAGGCAAATTCTACTGCGTTTTATAGGTAACAGACAAAGAGGAATGCTCCATTACTAATTGTAATTGCTGAAATAGAAATTATAGGCCTGCCTGGCTTGGTCTAAATCTGCAGTTACATTTTATTGTACCATAGCTCACTCAGAAACAGGAGAGGTGGCAGGGTTCAGTGCTGAAACAGAAATTGTAATAATAAGGCTGCCAGTGTTTGTAAACGGGGAGCCGCTGGTTGCCGCACATATGGGGTACGTGGGCGCGCGCATGCACCTACCGGGTACAACTGCGCATGCGCAAGTCGCGCATGCGCAGTTGCATAGTAGAATCCCCACTGTGTGTGCCGACTCAAGTCGGCACATATATGGTGGGGAGAATCACCAGGGGTGATGATGTCATCACCCCTGCACACAGGAAGCTCCACGTGTGTGTGTGGTGAATCACCACACACACGCTGCTGCTGGGGAGGCTAGGAGTTTCCAGGTCTGGACTATAAAAGTCCAGACCCGGGTCTCCCCCTCTCTCTTGCTGCCTGCTGCCCCTGGAGAACGAACACTACACTACACTACAGAAAATACACTACACTACTGGAAAGGGTTAATAGGAACACTACACTAATAGGGACACACTACACTACAGAAAAGACATATATATATATATTACACTACACTATTCTATAGGATTACACTACACTACAGAAAAGATATATACATTATACTACAGAAAACCTACATTAAGCTACAAGAAACGATTCTATGCTACAGGAACGTTCCCTACACTGCAGATAAAGAATCAGATCCAGGCTACAAGGACTTGAGAAGTATCATTAATATATATATCCATAAAGCTATATGTGTATTTGTAATGTGGATTTAACTATTTATATACATATAACTGTGTAGCTATTGTCTGATATCTGCTATAGTTAAATCAATATTATAAATACTGATTCTTATCAAGGATACATATGTAAATCAAGGATAGTGTATAGAAAAAGGTGGTGAACCTAGGGTTAACTTTATATTGATATACTATGTTATGTTGAGCAACGTTATGATATATGTGTGAACTGTGAATACAAGCTTTTCTGTGTTAACAGTAAAATACTTTGATTTAAATGAGAGTGTTGGTTATTAATAACGAATATATACTGTGAAGTACTGCTCAGATACAGTGATTATTGGATAAATAGTTCTGTAAAGCTTGTGTTATTTTGTGTGGTCAATAGATTGAGTAAGGCAACACTGTCAAAGGAAAAGTGCATAAAAGTGCAAGTTTTATAGCAAGTGTATCTAGGAACAGAATAAGAGGATAGCGTGCGCATTTAAGGCGCTATCACAGGTCCTTTTACAGTGTTCTTAAAAGTCTCCATTGTAATGTGCCATAGCTCATACAGAAACAGGAGGGGTGACATTGTTGTTGTCACTCTCCAATCTCAGTCACGATGATACTAATCCCTCTACCTCATGTGCTAAAGCCTATGTGCATGTGCATAGTGGTTTTAAGTCAGGGAAACAAAAATGTAAATTAAAATCTTGTACCTTTTTAAAGAAAAAAAAACCTCTCTAAAAATAGCTGAAAGTTTACTGTAGAAAAACATAAAATTGGCAAGATACCATTGTACCCAAAATATTACCAGGCATACTAGCATCAGGTAGCTCCCTTCTCTTAGCTAGATTTCAGCACCTGCAATCTACACTGTCATCATATTTACCCTCATCATTGTGTACATCTTCCTCAAACAATACAAATTAATTTCCGCTGGAATCCACCATCACAGAAGTCTGTGTACTTGCCGATAATGGCCTTCCTCATGGAATTTGTAGTTCATTTTATGGCAGAACTGTCATGATATTTGGGCAATTCTTTTACAGCAGAGCAAATGCCAAAATGTTGCACTGACTCATCTGCATCTCCACTGGGTGTCTTGGGAAAAGCTAAGTTTTTTCCGAGAAGCAGTTGCCAGAGAAACTGAAGGCGGAGACGTCATTACAAGATGTTGTTAGCTCTTGGATTCTGGCAAAGCGAATTAAGTCCTAGATCTACAATTACAATATAGTTAGGGGATTTGCTTAGTTTTATTTCATCCTTCAATTTCTCTAGCTGCTTCTCAAAAAGTATAATTAAGGCAATCACTTGACTCAAGCTAATCATGTCTGCACTCTTTTTACAGATGACTACTTCGCTGGACTAAAGTAAAATTCCCCTCAAATTCTAGTCTTTTTGCAGCTGCTGCATTCTCCTACATACTGTTGCAGAATCCCGAAAATGACCCTAAATTTTTTCGGGACACAGACAGCATCTCCTGCATGTCATTGTCATTTTTTAAAACGTTCTGTAACACCAAGTTGACTGTGTGAGCAAAGCAGGAAATGTAATGAAATTCCCCCCGCTGTAATGCTCTAACAATATTGGTGTCGTTATCAGAAATCACATATCCTCAGGAGAGTCTAAGCAGGATTAGCCATGTTACAATGTCATCCCTTACTTTTTGGAACAGATTGTCAGCTATATGCCTCTTAGTGAAGCCGCTGATACACAGAGTAACCTACTTCTGAAAAATGGGACGTACGTGGGTACATGCTGCTACTGTTACTGCTGGTGAAGGTGACTCACCAACCCAGTGGGCTGTCACAGTCATATAATCTTAAGTTTGCCCAGTTCCGCTTGTACCCATATCTGTGGTTAAGTGTACAGTGGGTAGAATGGCATTTTCTAGCCCAATAATTACATTTTTATGAACTTTCTGGTAGAGGTGAGGAATAGCTTTTCTAGTAAAATGGTGTCGTGATGAAATTTGGTAATAAAGACAGAAGACCTCAAGGAACTGTCTAAAACCAGCTGCATTAATAGTGGATATTGGACGCAGATCTAATACTAGCATAGTCCTCATTGCGTCTGTGATCCGCTTTGCGACTGGGTGACAGATTTCTTTCTTCCTCTAGCAAAGGATTGTTTAACAGTCAATTGTTGTAAACTACTAGTAGTATTCTTCTGGGTTGAAGATCGACCCCCAGCAGCAGTGGAGGAGTCATCTAGCCTTAGCAACTTGGATGCAGGACTAACTTCCATCACTTGATATTGATGATGAAGGTTTTGGGGGTGTAGATTGCAGGTGCTGGGATCTAGATGAGAGAAGGGATTTAGATCATGCTGGACTGCTTATTGTTATTTTTTTAACATAAGTTTCTGATTTTCCCAACAGCTTTCCATGAACTCGCTTCAAATGCCGTAACATGGATGAGGATCCTAGATGGTTAAGGTCCCTACCTCTACTGAGTGTGGCTTTAAAAACGCTAGAATTGGCTAGACAACTATTGTCAGGATCTGTGTAAAAATAATTCCACACATAAGAGGTGGATTTTTGGTCTTATGCCCAGGCATGCCAATGGCCTGTTTCTTATCACTTCTGCAATCTGTGTTTGAAAGTGTATGAAAATAATATTGTGACCTGTGAGGTGGACTGTAAATGACTTGAAATTAGTGTTAGTGAGGTTAATAATAATGTAGAATCAAAAAAAGAGCAAAATTATGTGATTTTAACAATTTTTCTAAAAAAAAACAGATCCAAAACCAAAACACGCAAGGGCGGTTTTGGCAAAACCAAAACCCAAAGGTAATCCAGATGCAAAAACAAAACACAGGGGTCAGTGAGCATCTCTATGTAAAAATAAAAGTTCGCTTTAAGGATTCGAAAGCTTGCAAGGCTTGAGTAGACCAGGAGGACATATCTGTGCCTTTCTTTGTGAGTTCTGTAATTGGTGCTGCTATAGAAGAAAAGACTATATATATATATATATATATATATATATATATCTATATATATATATATATATATATATATATATATATATATATATGTCTATTGTATTGTTCATTGATCATTTTGAAATGAGCTCTGGCACAGGGAGGGTTAATACCCGACGGCGGAGGGTTTTTCCACCATCACTAGATGCTGAATGTGTACTGTAATTATTAAAAATGTATTTAATAAATCTATAATACTATTTGTGCGCTGCCATGCCAGGAGAGTAATACCCAGAGCTGCAGGATTGAAGAGGTTAACCCTCGACGTGCACCTGGTAAACTATATATTTTAACTAAGTAAATGTAATTAAACATATTTAACTATTCTATGGTTACTGCAGCGCCTGTTAGTAACCGGAGAGCCGTACAGAAAGGGTAAGTACTGGCACTAGGTGCCTAGCATGTAAAAATATGCCTAGTGGTTGTTAGGCTAGCGGTCTGTTCACAAACTTAAAGAACTAGTTGGCGGAGGTCTTCACCTTTAGCAGCCGCCTCTCCCATAGAGCTTTATACGCTCACCGGTACTCAGATGCCCCCAGGACTTACCTCCGGACGTAGTGCAAGTTTGTAATACAGAAACCGTAGCGGAAGGCCAGGAGACAGAGTAGATGGCAGTGGATGGTCAGACGTAAGCCGAGGTCAGACGTCACTAACAAGCAGAATGGTCAGATAATATTCCAAAGGTAAGGGTCACAGGCAACACAGCGGGGTCCATGGTACAGGCAAAAGGGGTCAGGGTCACAGGCAAGGTCCAAGGTACAGGCAGGGGTCATACACAGAAGTCAATCCAAAAGGCTTTCACCAAACACATCACAGGAGCAGGTTAGCCGACAGGGAAACTGGATGCTATAACCGGCAGGGAGGCTAAGCCCTCAATGCCTAATATACTGGAGCCAACCAATCAGAGCATTGCCCTGTAATAACACACAGGCCAGGGCTAATTACATAATGAAAAGCCTAATTAGCCCGCAGGCTGTAGCGCGCGCATCCGGCTGTACTGAATGGCCAGGGCGAGAGAGTTGTAATTTCGTCGTCCGGCCGTTGCCCTGGCAACAGTCGGAGCTGAGAAACAGGATGTGACGTCCCGGTCGACATGGAGGTGGCCAGCACTAGAAGGATGTGAGTCGTGATGGTGCCCGCGGCGGCCGCAGCTCCCGACAGTGGTCCAGTGGAGATCTGGGGTTCCTTTGGTAGGTTTCTGCCTCCGCTTCAGTTCATTGGACCAGGGCACTGTGGTCCCGTAGTGTGTACCCAAGCATGGTGGCCCAGCAGGGACTGCAGCAGTAGCTCTGGAATATCCCCACTTCGGTAGCCTCACTGCAGAAATCCAGAAGACACAGGGAATCCTGGTAAACCCAGCATGCTCAAAGTCATACTGTTGCTCCAACTGCTCCAGGTTTAACAGCCTGGGGAATGTTGCCCCAGGATCTGGCTGCTTTCTACCTGGAGCCAAATTTGGTTACAGGGCAGAGGCAGACCACAGAGCAAGGTCCCTGGAAGTATTTTTAGGTGGGAAATTTAAAGATATATCTCCCACCCCTGACAAAGTAGAACCAGGAGGGAGAATAAGCTGAAACCTCATCTCCCTGGTACCTCATGGACAGTAACACTTCCTCTGCCACCAGCTACAGTGTTAAAGGTGTGAAACCCCTCCAGGCTGATTCATGTATTAGCTGCATTAATCATCCTGGATTGGTTAAAGGGGCAGGATGCTGGATAACCTCCTGCAAGGTTGTGTATTAAACTGTATAAACAGAGTTGTACTGTCCATGTAAAGTATAAGTCATCTATACTTCTGGAGTATCACTAATACCTTTAGCTAGTGTTTTAAAAGCAATAAACCATCACTGCTTCAAGATTCTGCCTGACATGCTGTACCCTGTGACCAACAGATCTTCCACTCTAAACCTTTCCCTGGGTGTCTTGTATTGAATCTAGCACCAATGTGTCAATGCTCTGCCCATTACCAAGCAGAGTAAGCGGTCAGGCGGTACTAGCCACAGCAAAGAGGTATCGCAGCATCTATACTGGGTACCCAGAAGTAAGCGGTTCCAGTTGCCGGTGAAGGAGCCTGGTGGAGGCAGCATTATCCTCCTACAACTATTATGCAGTTGGCATGCGCAGTTGGCAAGAGTCTGCTGGCAGGTGACACCAGTAGGATTGGTCAGTAATGTTAGGACTCTGTCCCTTTTTTGAATCAGGCCTGCGGTACCTCTTTGTTACCAGAGGTGCTGCTGTTATACTCAAACATTTTCTTCTCACCTGCAGGAGTCAATCTCACTTCCATGTTTAATAACCTGTGTTTGGCCTTTATTAAGACTGCCTTTCCAACAAACTGGTGCCAGTTCAAATGTATTGTCTATGGTGCTGGTCTCTCTGAGTTACTCCTGTGATCTATTATTATTATTATTATCCTTTATTTGTTAAGCGCCACAAGAGTTCCACAGTGCCGTACATTGCATAAACAGTAGACTATACAGGGTAAAACATACTGAACAGTAAACAAAAATACCAAAACTTCAGAAGCTCCAGGCAGGCTAATGACGTAGAGACGGAGCAGAAGAACAGGTATGGACACAGGAGGGAAGAGGGCCCTGCTCAAATGAGCTTACATCCTAAGGGAGGGTGAACAAAACTCAGGTACAAGGGGAGCCAGTTGACATATAAGGGAGAGAAAAGGGCCGGGAGGAGAGAAGGGAGAACAGGCTAGGTGGAAGGTTGGTAGGCTTTGAGGAACAGGTGGGTTTTTAGTGCCCGTTTGAAGGAGCTTTGAGTGGGAGAGAGGCGGATGGAGCGAGGAAGGTCGTTCCAGTAAAGCGGGGCTGCACGGGAGAAGTCTTGGATTCTGGAGTGGGAAGAGGTGACCAGAGTGGAGGAGAGGCGACGGTCATTGGCCGAGCGCAGGGAGCGGGCAGGAGTGTGAATGGAGAAGAGGTTGGAGATATAGGGGGCAGTAAACTGGGTGAGTGCCTTGTACGTGGTGGTCAGGAGTTTGAAAAGGATTCTGTAGGGGATGGGGAGCCAGTGTAGGGCAAGGCAGAGAGTGGAAGTGAAGGAGGAGCGGCGAGAGAGGAAGATGAGTCTTGAAGCCGCATTCAGAATAGGGCGGAGTTGGGCTAGGTGGGCAGAGGTGGAGGCCGGTAGGGAGGAGGTTGCAGTAGTCGAGGCGGGAGATAATAAGCGCGTGGATGATAGATTTGGTAGCATCTTGAGAGAGGAAGGGCCGGATGCGGGCATTGTTGCGAAGTTGGAAGCGACAGGCTTGGGTCGGGGATTGAATGTGGGGGGCACAAGAAAGAGAGGAGTCGAAGGTAACGCCCAGGCAGCGAAGTTGGGTGACAGAGGAGATGGTGGTGTTGTTAACAGTGATAGAGTGGTCATGGTGGGAGGGGAGCCTGGGGAGAGGAAAGACAATGAGTTCAGTTTTAGAGATGTTAATTTTGAGAAAGCGCAAGGACATCCAGGAGGAAATGGCAGAGAGGCAGTCGGATAAACGAGAGAAGAGGGTGTAAGAAAGATTGGGCGAGGAGATGTACAGTTGAATGTCGTCAGCATAAAGGTGATACTGAAGACCGAAGGAGGAGATGAGAGCACCAAGGGAGGAGGTTTAGAGCGAAAAGAGTAGAGGGTCGAGAACAGAGGCCTGAGGGACTCTCAACAGGGAGAGGGGAGGGGGTGGAGGAAGAGCCAGATGTGGATACAGAGAACGAGCAGTTAGCGATATATGAGGTGAACCAGGCGAGGACAGAACCAGATAAGCCAAGAGAGAGAAGAGTTTGTAGCAGGAGGGGGTGGTCAACGGTGTCAAAGGCCGCGGAGTGGTCGAGAAGGATGAGTAGGGGGAAGTGACCCTTGGATTTAGATAATAGGAGATCATTGGTAACTTTGGCCAAGGCAGTTTCGGAGGAGTGGAGGGGGCGGAAGCCTGATTGGAGAGGGTCGAGGAGGGAGTAGTCCGAGAGGTGGCTGGTGAAGTGGCCACAGAAAATCCTCTCAAGTAATTTGGAGGCATAGGGGAGAAGTGAGATAGTTAGCAGGAGAGGTGGGGTCAAGATTAGGTTTTTTGAGGATGGGAGAGATAAGAGAGGAGAGTGAAAGGTTGAAGAGGTGAGCAAGGTAAGAGCAGGCAGTGGAAGAGTGGGAGCGAAGGAGGAGAGAGGGGAGAGGATCGAGAGGACAGGTAGAGGATGGAGAGGATAGAATAAGTGAGCGAACTTCTTCACCCGAGGTGGGGCAGAAGGAGCACCAGAGTTGGTTGTTGGGGGGAGGTGAAGGGAAAAGGGAGGAAGGAGAGGGATGGGAGGAGGAAATGTTCAGTCTGATGGCCTCAATTTTGGAAGAGAAAAAGGTTGAGAAGTCAGAGGCGGAGAGGGAAGGCGAGATGGGAGGGGGGGTGGAGAGAGGAGGGAGTTGAAGGTGGCAAAGAGGCGGCGGGGATTGGAGGACTGAGAAGAAATGAGGGCCTTAAAGAAGGATTGTTTAGCAAGGGAGAGGGCAGAGCAGAATGAGGTGAAGATGAATTTGAAGTGAATGAAATTGGCCAGGGAGCGAGATTTCCTCCAGAGGCGTTCGGCAGTGCGAGAGCACTTTTGGAGGATGCGGGTGAGTTGGGAGTGCCAGGGTTGGAGAATGAGGCGGCGCTGGCAATAGAGGAGGCCGGGGCGACAGCATCTAGGGCAGTAGTGAGGGAGAAGTTGTAAAGAGAGGACGCCTGGTCAGGGCAGGCCAGGGAGGGAAGAGGTGAGAGGAGAGATTCGAGAGAGGATGAAAATGTGGTAAGGTCAATAGCATCAAGATTGCGCCTAGTGAAGGTAGATTTAGGCGAGGTGGGAGCCTGGGAGGAGGACCGAGTGAAGGAGAGGAGATGGTGGTCAGAGAGTGGGAAGGGAGAGTTGGAGAAGTCAGAGAGGTCGCAGAGATGAGAGAAGACGAGGTCCAAAGCGTGACCAAGACAGTTTGTGGGGGAAGAGGTCCACTGGGTGAGGCTTAGGGAGGTGAAAAGGGCGAGAAGTTTGATGGTGGCAGGGTCAGAGCGGTTGTCAATGGGGATGTTAAAGTCGCCAAGTATGATGGAGGGAAGGTCGGAGGAAAGGTAGCCAGGCAGCGAAGTTCTCAAGGAAGGGGCTAGTGGGGCCAGGGGGTCGGTAGATGACAGAGACGCGGAGGTGGATGGGGGAGAAGAGACGGATGGAGTGTACTTCAAAATAGGAGAAAGTGAGAGAAGGTATAGTGGGAATGACCCGAAAGGTGCAGCTAGGTGATAGGAGGAGGCCCACTCCACCTCCCGGACGCCCATTAGGTCTGGTGGAGTGGGTGAAGGAGAGACCCCCGTAGGAGAGAGTAGCAGGTAAGACAGTGTCAGCAGAGGAATGCCAGGTTTCAGTGATGGCGAGGAGGTTAAGAGAGTTGAAGATGAAGAGCTCATGGATGGAGGGGAGCTTGTTACAGATGGACCTGGAGTTCCAGAGGGCACATGAGAAGGGGAGGGAGGGAAGAGGGGAGATTTGGATAAGATTGTCCGGGTTGATGGAGCGAGGGGGAGGGTGAGAGATGGGGCAGTGAGAGTTGGGGCCAAGAAGGTGGCGAGGGGAGAGGATGTGTATAGGAGCTAAGCGGGACCGCATGGTGAGAGACGGGAACAGGGAGCAAAACAGGACAGAAGGAGAGGACAGGGTATAGGGACAGAAGCAAGGAGCATCAGAAGCACCCAGAAGAGGATGCAAGTGTACAGGTTTCTTATGAAACGAGGATAAAACAGCAGATGGGGACAATAATAAATAACCAAATGACCAATTAAAGCAATAAGGTACAGCAATAATGAGTGTTGAGCAAGGTACAGCAGATAGGATAATCAGAAAATAAAATGGTAAATGCAGAGCAAAAAACAGTCACGTAAGGCTAGATATAATACAGATAAATAAAAAACAGATAGATAAAACCAGTCAGGTAAAGCTGGATATAATACAATACAGTCAGCGTAGATATCAATCAGGAAAAGCAGAGTTATCACCAGTACATCCGGAGCATGAGTGTTCAATGGAGTAGGATGTCCAGGAAGGGTGTCCACGGGAGCAGGAGGACTGGGATGAGAGTCCACAGGAGCAGAGGAAGCCAGCGGTGGGTGGATGGACGGATCTCAGTGGTGCTTCGGGCAGGAACAGAGAACAAAAGCAGGGAGGAGAATGTGGAGGACCATCGGAGGCATGCCGGACCGGAGGAGTGGGAAAGGGCAACGGAGACCAGACCAGGAGGCTGGAACAGGAGACCGGATCAGGAGGCTGGAACAGCAGTTCGAGTCAGGAGGAGTAGAGAGGCACCGGGACATCAGTAGACAATTCGAATGGAGAGTGGGCCCGAGCCTCGACCTGAGGTAGGGGGTGATGACGGCGAGCCAAAGCAGGAACAGTAGGAGGCGACAAGCTGGAGACTGCGTTATGTACAACTTGCAGGTGACCCAGGCGAGCAGCAGCGAGGCATCTGGAGAGAGGGACAGCTGGAGGCGGCAGGACCCAAGAGACCCGATCAGAAACAGCAGGAATGGGGACCAGCTGAAAGGTAGGCCCAAGCCGTGGTCTGTAGTAGTTGGAATGACTCTGTTGCTCACTGTTGCTCTCTGACTAATACTAACTAAAGATGGGTACACACTACAGGGTTTTTGTCCAATAATCGGCTCAACCAGCCAACAAAGTCTATTACCTCATCCACGGTCTGGGCACCTACACCGCGCACCCACTTCCTGGAAGGCTTCCGCAGCAGATAGGCAAACTCCTCATGGGTGGCGTGCTTTTCAGACGATAGATCTCTGGGGTAATAGTGTACCATTTAAGAAATGCCCTTTTCACTATATCATAGTCCACACAGTCCTCTATGGGCACCCCACGGTAGGCCTCCACTGCACGTCCTTGCAGTGTGGGCACCAGATGCTTAACCCATTCCTCTCTGGGTACAGCGTGTAGCCTGCAGGTCCTTTCAAATACCTGCAGGTGCTCATCAATATTCCCAACACAGTCCTCAAATTTAGGGCAAGGTAGAGATGACAGTCCTGACTCTCTAGGGGGCGCCTCTCTCCTGGGCTTCATGGCCGGTCCCCTTCCCTCTTGGCGCCATGCCTCAATGACCTGTGCTCACTCAGCTGCAGATGATTTGTCCCCTAAGGCCGCCAGCTGGATCTTTAGCCCGGCAGCCCTGCGCTCATAATAGGACAGAGGGGCTGGGTATGCAGGTAAAGTCTGCTGGGTCGAGGTCTCTGTAAGGCTGTTGAGCAGGGATCTGTCTGGGCGACTGGGATACATAGCTCCCGGTCGTCAAATGGGCCGCCGCCATCAGTTTCCTCAACCTGGGTACCATGCTATCGGTGCCATTCCCTCAGCGCCTCTCTCATCTCCGCTCTGTTTGGCGAATAGCTATTGTCAATGCCCTTGGCACTGCACAGAGTCTCAAGGTCCACCCTGGACATATTGGTGTAGTCAGACATCCTGTGCATTCTCCTGGCTGCAGTTATTCCTCTCCTGAATAACTCGGCTCTCCTGATTAGTTCACAAAAAGCCGCTTGCCACCAGAAATCTGTGACAGAATGGACCGCCTATGCCACCCTGTCTGTTGTTGCTGGGAACCGGCTGGGCTTATTTTGGCACCGTTCCCTTACGTTATCCCAAATGCGCCCTCTTTCTGCAGTAGGAGGGGCTTACAATGCTGCCACCACGTTCCTTCTGGGTAACTGTCACTGCTAGTGGTCTCCTGTGCTGGTACACTTGGGCTGGTAACTCTGGACCTCTTACTATGGATCAGGGTTGCTGTGGATTGATCCCCCCTGGCCTATCACACTGACCAGAGCTGCATGGGTAGCAGGCAGAGTGGTGGTACTGGAAAAGCTTGGGCCCAAACCTCAGAAACAGCCGGAGGATGGATTAGATTTAGGGTTTAATCTGCAGGTCACAGGATTACAGCAATATTGAAGAAGTTGTCAAGCAGGCTCCTCCGGATTCACTTTTACCATATGAAGGAACGACTCCTAAGAGCGGCCAGGGAGACAAAAAACACAGAAGTTCTTGCCGATATTAAATTGCTCCTAGACTTCTCCGCAGCCACTACCCTGAAAAGGAGATCTTTCCAAGCTATAGCCACAGCACTGAGGAGCAACAATATTTCTTACCGCTGGGCGTTCCCAGTCAAGCTTATCGTACAGAGGAATAATTCTACCCATATCGTTACTACTCCTGATGACTTGGTTTCACTACAAAAAGGATGGGACATCGTCTGTGCATCCAACACTTCTCAACCTCGGGCCCACATCACCACTGAGCAGTGGGATAGAACTGAGCTGGAGATATTTAAGTTGCCTCCTTCCCTTACTTTTTTCAGGTGTGCAGTGGACCAATGCCTCTCGTTGTGGTTTCTATTATTCTTAAGATTTCTCTTCTGGAAACCTGAGGACATACACCGTGAGGTTTGCCCGCTGACTTTCAGGTACTGTTTGTTATACTCTGGAGTCTGCTCCCTCCCTGGCAGGCGTCAACAATTCTCTCCGCTTTGGGCCCGATACAGACGCTTGTGGATGAGAACCTCCCGCAGTGCACCTGGAGGGCCGCACACGATGGCGTCTGACTTTGTTGGCCTTACCCTGCGGTCTCAGACAGCTAGAGCCCTATTAAGTTTCTATTACGGGTTATACTGTGTTTTCACCTTTTCCCTATGCACTGTTGGTTGTCCATATGTATGTGGTGGGTCGTCTGGCTGGGGGCATGGTGGGATCTGCACTAATTATGCTTGTGGTGCATATCCTGACCGTGTCCCCCCACTTTCAATCCATCCCGGGGTGTATTACAGGCCCCTTTCATATTTCATACTTGACATTTTGTTGTTCGTTGTAACTGTTTTTGTAATTGCCATTATATGTTTTAAGGGTTCAACCAAGTAATGTATAATGTCCCTCTGTGGGATGTCTGACACACCCACTTTTTCTGAATAGGCAGACTCCTTCTGATCTCTTCAGGTTGCCTTTCCCTATTTTGATCTATTTGTTCTGGTATTCCTCAGACATGGGTGGTACTTGCTCTCTATGCAAGCACCACGCCCCCGAATGTTACCTATTTTGTCAACCCTAGGCAGCAAATGCACTAACCCACTTTTTGGGTTACCCCACTGGTCCATCTTTGGCTTTCCGCAAGTTGATTGCTGAATACGACCTCTATTATGCATGGCGAGCCTCTGTCCCAGCTACAAAAGATTAGATGTTCTACTCACATGTTCACAACACCTACTTTCGCATATGAAATTATACTCACTGAGTCCCTACAGCACTCTAAAACTGTCTCCATCCTCCCAATTACCTTGTCAGATCATGCCCTGTTGTTCTGGGTGTGGTCCACCTCTGCTTGAACCACACCACCTAGGCCGTAGCGTCTCTCCAATTATCTACTCACAAACCTAAAGAGTAAATTAGCTCTGCAAGAAGCCCTCATTCTATACATGAACACTAACAATCCTGAAGACACTTATATTTTTATATACTGGTGCACTCTTAGGACAGTCCAGTGGGGGACAGTGATACAAGAGGGCTCCAGACTGAAAAAGGCGAATGTCTTCTTCCAGCAGGAACTCGAATCTAAAATTTCAACATTGGAAGCTTGCAACAAATCCTCACCGCTCCATTCCCTTATGCTTAAATACATCTGGAGTGACAAACCCTCCGGTCTGTCTTTACCCGAATGGTTCTGCCCAGAAGACAAGGTAACCTGATAAAATATCAAGAGACATGTATTGTATCTCAGATCCGGCATTGGGCTCTTCCAGCTCACCATAAGCCCTGGATTGACCTTGAAGGAGTCCTTCACCTTTCTTTTCCCATTGCTGAACTAATCTGGCTTCCTGATTCCCTGAGACCTCATCTCTTCCAGCCCCCCTACTCCATCCGAGATGCCCTTAGGGTTTGGGATAGGAAAGTAGGATCCTCTCCAGATTTTGTACCCCCAACTAGTAATGTCTCTCACTCCTCTGTTTCTACACTTATCCCTGACCTTGATCTCTCTGGCTGGCTCTCCGAAAGCTTCTGCTGTTTGACACATTTATTTGGCGCTGACGGTTTCTGCTCCTTTGCATGGCTGCAGGATTGCTTTGGCCTTCCCTTTAAAGACTTCTACAAGTACCTGCGGCTGCGATATTGGATCACTGACCTTCTCCGCCGGACCTGTCTGTTGAACCCTCCTCCACCCCTTCTCTATTTTAAAATGACTAGAGGCAACAATAAAGGAGGTATTACATTCGGGTACACATACTTCACAACTCTCCCTGTTACTACTAAACATACCTCTCAAACAAAGTGGGGGAATCCAATCTTGATATATCTCTCTCCTCAACTCAATGGGATTACATTTACAATAATCTATCTAAAATGTATAAATGTACTAATCACAAACTAATGTTTATGAAGCTGCTATATAGGACCTACCTAACCCGTCTTGACTACACAAGATATGGCCCTCTCACTCTCAACTTTGCTGGCACCAATGAGGGGCTGTTGGATATATCTTTCATGTGTTTTGGTCCTGTCCGGTAATCCAGCCAATCTGAATAGAAGTTTTTCAACTAGCAGAAAAAATCACAAAGGTGCAATTAACCCCACCTCCACTCACCGCCCTAGCTAAAATCCACTTAGATGGAGACATAAGAGATCACTTATTCTATGGCACCATCCTCACCCGTTGTCAAGTGGATGACCTGGCATGAGTTCACCACTAAAGGTGAAGGTTCTAAGATGTTTTGCCCACCAGACTTCCCGACCACTGCCACTTATGACCCTCTTGTACAGCCTCTCCAAGCTCCCCCATGACAAAATGCAATAGTTTGGTTCTAGCCTATTTATATGCCTGCTGTTTGCCTTGTATATTAACCCTCATGCACTAATGCCATTTCATATTTTGATGTATGTATTTCATGTTTTGTGTGCTCCCAACTATGTTCTGTATCCCTTTCCCTTACCATTTAAATACCCCAATAAAAATAAATCTGTTAAAAAAAATGGTAGCTCCCCTAAGCTGGTAAGAAATTATTATAAGTGGATATTGATTCTTTATAGTTCTTTATTAAGTTGACAGAAGTCAATGCAGGGGCATAACCCTCTGTTTTGAAGCAAAGAAAAATCTGTTTGCAACTTGTAATTTAGAAAGACCAATATAGACTTGGCTTCAGTTGCAGATCAAGAATACTGTTTATCTTAAGTCAATGTATCCCCAGGAACCAGGTCAATGGCACAATCACACGATCTGTGAAGAGGCAGAGTATCAACAAAACTTTTACCAAAAACATAGGCAAACTTTTGGTATGAAACAGATAACTCAACAGATTCCAAGCTGTTTTGACAAACTGAAATACCTAAGCTGTGAACACATGAATCACTCCAGAATTCTAGCCCTCTGATTTTCCAATTGATTTCTGGATTAACTAGTCTAACTAGTCAAGTGTATCTAAAGATGACCGGAAAACTTGGTGAGTTGATGAATAGAAAAGTGATTTGTTCTGAGTGAATCATCCCAATGTTCATAATCACTGGTGGAGAAGAAAACTTGATGGGAAGAGGTGAACCATCCGCACCATTCAAGAAAATGCTGTTCTGTAGGTGAATGAGTAGTAACTGCAGTGTTTTTATAGTCCAGGAAGTTACCTGCGGATCCACTATTGATGCAGTGGTAGTAGATTGCAGTATTATAGGAAGTTTTAAGGAGTTTATCACACACACTGGGACCGTGGTCGGGTCTTGGCAGACTTACCTGCTCCGAGCAATGGTTTCCCCCAACACTGAGCGCAACATCCGTTTGATGGCGGCGGCAATCTTGGATCTCTTCTTAAACCCTATCCCTCTCTATCATTGGAGGTTCAATCTACCTGCAGAATATTTAAGGCGTCTGACCCTGCAGTCAGGTGCCTATTCTTTATGTCTAACCCTGACTATGAGTAAGACATTCTTTTGCTCCTGCTGGTTGTCCTTGCTGTTCCAGTGATTCCTCAGTTGCTGTTCAGTGTTACTTATCCGCAGACATCTCTTCATCGTGTTCAGTTTGCATTTACAGTGATTCTTCACTTGCTGTTCAGTACTACTCATTCACAACTATCTCCTCCTTGTGTTCAGCTCGCTGTTCCAGTGATTCCTCGGTTGCTGTTCAGTGTGACTCATCCTCAACTATCCTATCTTCAAGTCCTGTTCGCTGCTCTGAAGCATCTCTCTGCAGAGTTTCTACCTTTTTTATAGTTTCCATACAGGTCTCGTCTTCCACTCTCTTAGTGGCTGCAATGCCCATACCTCCTTGCGGGGGTTCTTGGTGAAGACAACCTGTTCCGTTAGACTCCACATCTCTGGGTAGAGTAGTGTTGAGATAGACAGATCCCGAGAATCCTGTATTTCTGCCTAGAATCGTGACAGAGTTGTGTAGGGTTTCAAGTTAGACCTAAAAGAACCTCTCTTTCATTCCCAAGGTCCTATAGCTTCCCAATGTCTTATTTTTGTTTGGAAAAGAAGTGGCGTAATGCCCATTAAGACCACAGTACCAGCACAATCTTAGTGTTCTGCAGGGGTGTTTCTCTTCAAGAGTGAGACGAGATACCCCTAATTGCTTGGGTTTGGAAGAATCCCTCACTGTGGAATGAGGAAAAGAGGTAGGAGCCATGCGTTGCCTTCTCTAAACATTTCTCACAGTGTCTGTGGTCAATCTTGATGGACAGTTTCATGACTACATCTAATGTCTCGGATGGAGGGTATTGCAGAAGGCTGTCCTTTATCACCTCAGATAGTCCAAAACGGAATTGACTACAAAAGGCAGGATCATTCGTAGAGGTGTCCGCTACCAACCAACGAAATTCTGAACAATATACTTCAGAGGGTTGATTGGCTTATCTTAGTGCACATAATGAAGATTCAGCAGATGACTTCCTATTTGAGTCATCATACAGGAGGCATAATGCAGAAAATAATGCCTATACTGTCTGTAATACAGGATCATGAGGTTTTAATGAAAAAATACAGGATTGGGAATTTTCATGAAGGAGTGAGATAATGAGGCTCACTTGTTGTGATTAAGTACCAAAGGACACTGGTCGTAAATGTAATTTACAATTGTTCATGAAGTTCCTAAAGCAAACTCTTTCACCATGGAAATGAGCTGTAAGGTGCATTTTAGGCTCAAGAGGTGCAGTCTCTACAGTTGTAGTGCTCTTAACACATTCCTTCTGAGCTGACTGCCTGGCAGCTAAAGTCTGTACTGCTTGTTGCAATTCCACAATTTGATTTGCTAGCACCTGTGCAGGGCTGATAACAGTAGGCAGATACTGCATTACTACCAACACAGCTCTGAACTTTTTGGCCAGAGATAATGTTAGGAATTCACAGTAATACAAAGTGATTTTGTAGTAAACACATAATAGAACTTATTGAAGTTCAGTGCATATAATGATGGTCTGAACACAAGCACACTGGATATTGCAATAATCTAGAGAAGCCAGGTGAAAACAGAGACTTTGAGGAAGTGCAGGGATGAATCACAGCCAAAAGACAATGCATGAATATAACACAATCTTTGTGGTAATGCAGGTATATAACAGTCTTTGCAGCAACACAGAAATATATACAGTCTGTAAGGAAATGCAGGTATATAACACCTTCTCTGTAGCAATGCTAGTATATAACAGTTTTTGTAGCAATACAAAACTATATACAGTCTTTATGGGAATGCAGGTATTTAGCACTATCCCTGTAGTAATGTTAGTATAGAACAGTCTTTGTATTAACGCAGAAATATATCCAGTCATCACTGTAAATGCCCTGCAGAGTGAGCAAAATTGATTATCGCAGTCTGTGCCTAAGGATACTGTGTAGAGCCATATGAATTGCATGTAGATGCATAGACAGATATCAGCAACCAGCAGACTGTAAATTGCAAATCCAGGTATCAGATACCAGGAGAAAATAGGTTGCACAAGCAAATATCAGGATCTAGGAGACTACTGAATGCAGAGCCAGGAACTGCTTGATGAAAGGTCGGAATCACACAGAACACAGATACAGGAAACAGGAAACTAGTGTGGAACGCTCGCTCACTGAAAATGAGTGCAGGACAGGTGAAAGCTTATAAAGTGCAGCTTTCCAATTATCAGTCAGAAGGAGACACAGCTGAACTACATAGCAGTAGCAAGCAGAATGCAAAGCAGATTAAAACCTAACACATCCAATCAGAAGTGGCTAATTAGAGCTGGAAACCATCTGTTACACTCTGTAGGAGAAAGACCTGTGTTAACACTAATTGGCCCTGGCAGGCAGGGGCGTGGAGTCTAGCGAGTCCCCCGGTGTCCACCAAGAATCGCTGCATGGCAGCATTGAGGTTGCTTCTCAGATTTGGTAGCGCCAATAACTGCTTTGACCCACAAGGGAGCCAATACCATTATTTGGACTTCAGATGCTATAAACTCCTTTGAGGCTCTGAAGGCTGCACTCATTTCCGCTCCTATCCTGAAACACCCTAATCTACATTTTCTGGTGAGGTGGATGCCTCTGATGTGGGTGTGGGTGCTATATTGTCTCAGATGGACCCTCGTGACCAAAAACTGCATCCATGTGCCTATTTCTGGCGGAAATTCTTTTCTGGTGAGGCTAACTATGACGTGGGCAACCGTGAACTCTTACTCATAAAATGGGCATTTGAAGAATGGCGACATTAGCTAGAAGGGGCAGTGCACACTGTTTCTGTCATTACAGATCACAAGAATTTGCTGTTCATTGAGTCTGCTAAATGTCTGAATTCCAGAAAGGCTCATTGGGCTGTTTTTTACCGGCTTCAGGTTTGTAATTTCCTATACACTGGGTTCTAAAAACGTTAAGGCAGATGCGCTTTCCTTGTGTTTTGTCTCCTTTCATTCTCCACCAGCTGAACTTCTTCCTGTCATGGGCACTAGGAGTCTTTGCCCAGGATATCACCAGATGATGATCTTACCAGAGTAGTGTGGGTTACCCTCTGGTAGCAGGGTGACTAGCGGAACATATGACTCAGCAGATGGTGAGAGGATGCAAATAGAAAAGTCAATGACTAGCAGCAATCTGGTTAATGATTAGGTAGATATGAACATGAGGATCTTGATGGACGTGAAGAAGTGCAGGAAGGTAACAGGGAAGTCAGTGGTCTGCGTACAGCAAGTTGTACCACTGCTTATGGTGAAGAGACTTGTCCAGGTGCTGGTAGGTAGCGGGGAAGTCAGTGGTCTGCGTACAGCAAGTTGTACCACTGCTTATGGTGAGAGGACTTGTCCAGGTGCAGGTAGGTAGCGGGGAAGTCAGTGGTCTGCGTATAGCAAGTTGTACCACTGCTTATGGTGAGAAGACTTGTCCAGGTGCAGGTAGGTAGCGGGGAAGTCAGTGGTCTGCGTATAGCAAGTTGTACCACTACTTAATAGGTGAGGAGGTGTACAAGTGTTGATGAGTGGAAACATAGAATGTAGGCACTGAGAGCACAAGGAACTTGATCCCAAACAATATGCACAAGTCTATGTTTGTGTAGCAGGTGCTGCTTGACAGAGACAAATTCACTACTGGAATCCAGGCTGATAGTAGAAGGTCAATTAGCATATGTATCTCACGACTGAACAAAGAGGTAAACTTCTCAGCAGATATGCGGAGTAATAACACAGTCTCAGGAAGATAGAGGATTCCGTGGGTAAGTGGAGAACAGTCCAAGCGGATATGCAGTAAACGAATACAGTCAATAGAAAGTAAGCATACCGCGGTTCAGTTGAGCAGGCTGTCCACGAGAGGATACAGGGACAGCTGAGCGGCTGCACGCCAGCACGAGTAAAGAAACCACAGGTGAGTGGTAGCGGTAATCAGGGTTCGGGTCAGCACACAGGCAGAGAACTTGACATGGGTAGAACACTGGAGGTAATAGCGGACTGGAAGCCGCAGATGATTAGAGCAGGAATCAGCAGGGAACTGAAGACATAGTAGAACACAGGAGACTTGAAGCGGTCTGGAAACCGGCAATGAGTTGAGCAGGAATCAGCAGGAAGCTGAAGACACGGAGAAGTACACAGGAAAAATTGGTATTGTCCAAAGCCCATGAAAGTAAAACTGCTGGACATCCAGGAATTTCCAAAACGGGTGGCTTTCCTTGTCCTCCAATGTCAAAGATTTTGTTCTGTCCTGTGAATGTTGTGCCAGAAATAAATCTGTTAGAAGCCTTTCTCCGGGTCAACTTATGCCTCTGCCTAGCCCAACTAAACCTTGGTCACATCTCTCAATGGACTTTATTGTAGACTTACCTTGGTTGTCTGGATACCATACCATCTGAGTGGTGGTGGATAGGTTCAGCAAAATGATGCACTTTGTTTCCTTTGCTAAACTGCCCAACGCTCAAACCTTGGCTCCATTATTTGACTGGCATATATTCTGCCTCTATGGCCAGCCTGTAGACATTGTTTCCGACAGTGGCTCGCAATTTGTCACTCAGTTTTGGAGATCTTTCAGTACAATCCTTGGCATCAACATCAGCTTCTTATCTGCATACCATCCACAGTCTAATGGACAGAAAAAGTCAACCAATCCTTGGAACAATGTCTTCGGTTATACGACTCAAAGTTTCATGACAATTGGGCTGCCTTTCTCCTTTGGGCCGAATTTGCTTATAATAATTCTCACTATTCCTCTACCCGCATTTCTCCATTCTTTTGTAATTATGGCTTCCACCCCAGGTCTAATTCTCTATCTTCCATTTCTCCTTCTGGCTTTTCTGGTATACGCCCTATGGCCTCCGGCCTTAAAACAATTTGGAAAAAGGTCCACTCCGCCTTGCTCCAGGCCTCCTTTCGGTCCAAATCCTTTGCGGATCGTCATCGCAAGAATTGCCTTCAAAAAGTCGGCGATGAAGTTTGGCTTTCCCCTCGTAAAATTAGGCTTAAACAATCCTGTAAGAAGTTGGGACCCAGGTTAATCGGACCCTTCGCATTATCGAAAAGGTCAACCCTGTTGCTTTCAGGCTTAAACTTTCTCCATCCTTGAAAATTCCGAACACATTTTATTGCTCGCTATTGAAAGCTGTTGTATCTTCCAACCTATTCAAGCCTCACAGACTACGAAGACCACTGCCAGTCAATGTGGATGGCCACCATGAATATATTGTAGAGAAGATCCTTGACAAATCCATTTCTTAGTACATTGGAAAGGCTATGGCCCGAAATAACGATCTTGGGTTCCACAAAGACGCCTCCATGCTGATAAGAATGGAGGCATCTCTGTGGACCCCGACATCCTGAGAAACCTGGATGTTGGGGTTCCTTAACCCCTCCTTAAAGGGGGGGGCTACTGCTATAAACCGCGGTTCGTCTCCTCTAGTTGTGACCTGGCTGTCATAGCAACAGCCGGGACGTTAGTTCTGTTTTTTGACAGCGCCGTGCTCCACCATTAGACACAGCCAGGCACATATGCACTGCATTACTTATTAATTAGTAGCCTAAAGGGCATGTTTACTACCCCCTGAGCCTCCCCAGTTCTGATTTGGATGCTCTAGGTATTTAATGCAGTGATGGCTTAGCCTCTCTGCCGGTTATAGCGTTCACTGCCTGTGTTGTTTGCTGACCTGACATTTTCGATTGATCTCCTGTTGTGACCTTGCCAGTACTTTTGGACCTTGCCTGATTGCATGTAGCCCTGAACTTTGCCTGAATATTGGACTTTGCCATTTTTGCATGTGACCCAGACCTTTGTTTGAATAGTGGATCTGCTTGTTTGCTGCCTGCCCCAATCTCTGGCCTGTCCCTGGCCTTCCTGCTGGCTATCAAATCTGTGACCTTGGCCTGTCCTTGGTTCTCTTGCCTCCAATCTTCCAGTTTCTTTACCTGGAACCATGATTATTCTGAAAAGCTTCTACTACCACAGAGATAAGTTCTGGGGCATCCGAGTACCTGCGAACATGTATAGTTCTACGGGGAAAGTGGCTAATATAGGTGAAGACCTCTAATAGCCTGCTACTAAAGGCTTATCAATAGCTGTGGTCCTAACACTAGGGATAGTGAATCTTGATTGCACAGAGGCCGAAATTAATTTACCCGCTGCACCAGAATCTAGAAGAACGGAAGATTAAATGGAATAATTTTGAATCTTCTCTCTCTTGCCTCTGGAGAGAGATGGCCCTGTCCAACTGCATGGGTTCTTCGGGAGTTAAGGTGGCTGTCTGAAACTGAGGAGTTAATCGGACCGTACATTGTGTCTGTCCTGCTCTTGTGATCTTTCCTTAAATTGTAAGTCAACCTTTACACATAAAGAAATAACGTCATTAAGAGAGGAAGGAAGATCTCGAGAAGCCAATTCATCCCTTATCCTGTCGATTGGCCCTGTCAAAAGGTAGCCACAAGTGCTTCACTATTCCAAGGCAACTCGGACACCATGATCCTAAATTGAATGGCATATTGGCCTACCGATTTTGAGCCTTGTCGTAGGCGAAGAATCCCAATAGCTGCACTGGAGACCCGACCGGGTTCGGCGAAGATTCTCTTAAAGGTTCTGATAAATTCAGTACTACCTTGCAACATGAGATTGTTTCTTTTTCAGAGGGGAGAAGCCCAAGCAAGGGCCTGACCAGAGAGAAGGGATATAATGATGTATGTGACTTTGGCCTTCTCAGTGGGGAAATTCCCAGGTAGCAGTTCAACCTGTATCGCACCTTGATTGAAAACTCCTCTACATAGCTTGGGATCCCCATCAAACTTGGGGAGGTCAGGAATCCGCTTCTGAGAGCAAGAGGTACTAGTATACACCGGAGCAGCCTCAGCCATAGTAGTCGGAGAGCGGGGTGTTGCTAAGGTATTTTTCAGGGAATTCAGGTGGACTGATAATCCTTGAAGAAATTGCCTGAGACGTTCCTGATTGGTTTCTTGCTTCTCCACTCTCCCCAGCAAATAATATATCCTTTGGAGAAGGGACTCCTGCTGGGTCCATATTGGTCAGTGCAAACTGTTACGCTCTGCAGGAGAAAGACCTGTGTTAATCTGAATTGGCCCCGACAGGCCAGGGGCGCAGAGTCTAACAAGTCCCCCGGTGTTCACCAAGAACCACCGCAAGGCGAGGTGCACTTCGCTACCGAGACCTTGCAGGTCGCAGTCCCCTGGGCTGTCTCAGGGTGTAGCACAGGCCAAAAGGAAGAATGATGTTCCCAGATGATAATAGTGGAATCAGGTCTATAAATGCAACACAGAATAAACAGGCTGGCTAGGACCTAGTACAATAAATCAGGCACAGAGGTACTGAATTGGAATTGGGTACATGAGTAGTCAGACAAAGCGTAGTCAGATAAGCCAAGTTCGGTACACGGGTGATCCAGGAATGCGTAGCGCCCCTTTATTAATTTTTTTGTACTATTGTCTATTGATAGATCCAGATATCTACCATAGGGAGCTGCGTTACACCATCATATACTGTTACCTATGATTCTTAGCGCCTGATAAATATTTGTTACTTCGCTGTAAGAATAAGGAGCAAGGAGCAGAAGCTGCAACATCTGCGTAAGTATATTTTATAGATATTTTATTATCACCTTTTTTTACCATGAATTTTGTACGAGATTAGGCTTACAAGTATGATAATGTTTGTATATATGCTTGGGGCTGATTAATTTTTTAATGTATATTAATAAAGGTACTAACCAGTGTATTTTAACATAATCTCTTTAATAGGATAGGAGTGCTTTGTGAATCCATTACTCTCTTTCTCTTTTTCCTTTATGTGATTACAATGGGAGAAGCACCCCCTCACCTAAATTTTGTAATAATTATAGGAATGAGGTTTATCCTAACTCTGTGCGGATACTATCATCTTTCAAACGTATGATAATGGGTTAAGCTGTATCTCTTGGGGGTTAATAGTTATTTTCTCCCTTAATGTCATTAATTAAGGGGGGGTGTTCACAGGGGAAGGGGGTATTCACCAAGGGGGGTTGTTCACGGGGAGGGCACTGTCTGTTTCATTTGTACTGGGCCCCACAATTTCTGATGGCAGCCCTGTTTCACTGACACAGGCAGAGTGTCAGCGCAGTGTCTAATTTGAGGAAACAATTCAAAATAATACCCGCCACGACAGGCGAATCATGTGACCCACCACTCGGAAGTGCCGGGATCGGGACGGACGGACGGCGCAGCAGTGGAGCGAATGTCAGGTAAGTTCGTTACACCATCATCAGAGTGTATTTGCACCAGTCCTCGGGCAGATGTAACTGATATTGATACCAGCAGGCATATAGGAGTCACCATTTGTGTCTGCTTCTGTTCGCCATTACATAAACATGCCCCTCCTGTCGACCGCCTCTTTCCTCCCCATCCTGCCTCCCAGATGTAGGCAGGCACACCTGTCAGATGAAAGCAAACTTGCATACATACATATGTGTGGTACTGGGAACAAATTTTGATTATTTTTTTTAATGAGTGCCTAGCCCTTTAAAAGCGCTATACCGTTCTCCAACCCTGTGCTGCTCTCCTACTTGTTCTTGTAACCTTAAGCTCAGTTGCTTCTTGGCTGGATCTTGGGATGTTGGGGTCCTGTTTGGAAAAGAGAGTTACTAGTCGCTTCCTGGAAAGCAGATAAGTAAGTAATTAGTAAACACACTATTCCACACCAACCTGCCCAATATTAAATTAAAAGTGTTTTTGCTTAATAAATAGGTCTTTTTCCCCAAACTTGCCCTAAAATAAAAATTAATAGAACTCTCACTTAATAAATATGCCTATTTTCCCCCCAACCAGCCCCAACATTAAATTAATAGCACCCTTGCTTAAGAATTAGGCCTTCCCAGCCCAGCCCAACCCAGCATTAAATTAATAGTGTTTATGTATAATAAATAAGCCTACTTCCCCACAACCAGCCCCAATATTAAATTAAAAACATTCCCATTTAATAAATAGACCTACAGCATGTGCTCCTTATCAGCCATCATTACTTTAATAGCATTCCCATTTAATAAAAAGGACTATTTTTCCCATCCAGCCTTACTATTAATTTAAAAGTGTTCAAATTTTCCTCACATTTAATAAGCACTATTTTTGCTAATACAGACATCATTGTCTCTTGAATATATTATTTATTTTTATCAGGTTGACTATTAAGCACAATTATATTTGTATCTCTCATTATGTTTTATTGCATTTTACGTACTACAAAGAAAATCCCCCTTTTCTCCAACCCCCATGCCCTTTTGACACATGTTTGCGGAGGGAGTATGGGTTTCTATGTTTTTATTCCTATTTATTATCCTTGCAAAGTATTTAATTAGATAGCCTTCAAAAAAACTATTTCCTAAAACATGATCATCAAATTTGTGCAAACCAAACGTAAAATGGGGTAACTGAAATAATCATCAGCATGTTATTAAATTACTCTCCAGTACCTTCCCGCCCATTCTCTACAGATTCCCCCATGGTTCTCTCCAGCACCCCCCTCCCTTCCATAAGCAAATCAGTACCAAAAGCACTCCATCTGACAATTTAACAAAATATATAAGCTTCAATAATTTAACTAACATCACCTATCAGCAGGGCCGGATTAACCCGAGGTCTAACTGAGCTACAGCCCAGGAGCCTCGGGCATCCAGGGGGCCCTTGACACTGTTCAGCGTCATTATTGATTGGTGCGGGGGCGCCCCCGGCCCGCTCAATGCTGCTGAGCACTGTCACTGTAGCCTTTCCACGGTGCTCAGTAGTCTCCTTACTGAAGAGATCTCATGAGTCTCACTCTCACGAGATCTCCTCAGTAAGGAGCTTACAGCACGCCGCGCATGGACTACAGTGACAGGAGACATATATATATATATATATATATATATATATATATATATACACACACATATATATATATATATATATATATATATATATATATATATATATATATAAAAGGATAGCACCTAGCGCTGCTTAATAGATTTTTAAAGTGAAAAAAATAATGTATTAACTATTTGTAATGAAACAGTTTTAGATAAAAATTATATAATATCTGGCAGAATTAATTGACACAGAAATGGTTCCACTTCCACAATATTATCAAAGTAGAATATTTTATTACATTTACAATACAATAAGTAGACCACTAAACAACTATAAAAAACAAAAATCAGATAACAAAATTATATGGGGAGTATGAGAAAGTCTGGCATATGTTAAACAGGGGGCCCATAGCTATGCAGACTTATTCATCCAAGCGTATCTTAGGTTTCCTACTTCCCTCAGTAGTATACTTACCTTAGGGCTTCTCTGCTTCTTCTCCTTGCAGGCTCCAAAAAGCGTTGTGATGTCTTAGGTCAAGTATACTACAGGGAGCTGTAATCTCTCTCTATGGCATAGTTGCCACCTTTGTGACTCTGTCCTCCGGGAGAACCTAGAGAACAGGTCATGTGACAGCGGTAGGAGGGGGCTCCGCCCCACTAAAAAATGCTAAAGATCACAGGACTGAATATCAGAGGTGGGGCTTAATGGCTTGTTTAAGCCCGCCCCCGATATCCAATGTTATGCACGTTTTGTCGCTATCCATTAACGATTGTCGAACCTCGATTTATGTTTCCAACGCACAAATGCCAGGGGTAACTGCAACCCACAGTACCCGTGAGAGTCCAGATATTTGAGAGAAACGGTTCTTAGGCAGTTGCCAGGGGTAACTGCAACCCACAGTACCGTTGAGAGTCCGAAGATTTAGGGGTAACAACAATTATAGGCACACAGTGATATATGTAAACAGTCAATAGTACCTGTGGCAAGATTGAGTCCGGAGCCAAAGGAAGATTGTTGAAATCAGGGCGCAGAGATGTTGCAGGGGCTGTGTCTCCGTATAATTTAGGATGAGCAGAGGAGCTGCAGATCACGCTGAGCCATGCCTGGGAGCACGACTTTACCGGGGTCCAGGAGAAAAGTGACTGGAACTGGTGAGTAGATAGTAGAATCGTCAGAAACAGAATCGGGTCTGGTACACAGGATTTCAACACAGGAGAAGAGTCAAAGCAGAGCCGAGTCGGTACACAGGGAAATCCAATGAAGAGTAGTCAGGAACGGAAACGGTCTGGTACACAGGAATACACTAAGCCGGCAGGAAACAACAGGAACAGGTAACAGGGAAAACACAAGGGAGCAGGAACACTATGGTAAACGTATTACCGGCAATCCTGCAGAGGATCAGCCGGCTTTTTAAGGAGAGCAGAACCAATGGGCTATAGGTGATAATGAGGAGCCAGGTGAGTGAGCTCAGAGAAACAGGCTGGTCAGGTGAGGCATTACATAGAAATGACAGCATGAATTGAGGGCAGATTCTGACAGAGAATAGACCTAACTGACCCTATCTAATACCTATCTAATCTATCTAGCTAATCTATCTGCCTATCTGATCTACCTAAACTAATCTATCTAATCTATCTAAGAACTAAACTAACTACCTATCTAAACACCCAGTGGCTATCTAAGTTACCTAACTGACTATCTATATAGCTGTCTATCTATCTATCTATCTAGTTACTCTGACAGAGAGCCCGGCGAGTCATAACACTAGGCAGCGGTTGGGAACCTGTACATACTGCTCCTACATCACAAACTAGTCAGGGAAATGGCACAGGATTGCATGTTCCCCATCGAAATTATATTATGAAGAAGACTCAATTTCTGTTGAAAATCCGTAAGGAAATTCCAAAATATGATCTCATTATAGACCCCTTTACCTCCTGCAATATTTTTGAGGGACATTGTGACAAATTTAGTGTCACCCCAGAACATCACATGGACTTTAAATTGTGGTTACCTACTTACCTCAATCAGAGGTATGCACAACTGGAAAAACTGCTCCCAAAAATGGTCAATTTCACGATGCGGAAGAGAGACTTTCTGTCCTCATGAAATTGGCAACTGGTCATTGGAAAGTTACCCCAGAAATCCTATCTAACTTTAAACCAACCATTCACGAGGAGCCATTGTCTCTATGTGGTAGGTTCGAAGAAATGTATAGAAAAGTAACCAAAGATCAAGGTACAGAAGTTCCACAAGGCATGATACGCATGTTTGTGGAAAAATTTCCATACGTTGACACAGCAATTCGCCTAAGTAAGGCCAAAGAACCAACGCTTGTAGGCGCTGCAATGGTTATAGAAGGGAATAGACAAGATTTGATGAAAAATAGGAAGTCATTGAAGATCAGGGAATATGTTGTGGTAAATGGCAGATCACAAGATAACCGTTACACAACATATGGCAATGTGCGCAGACAGACACATATTACCCCTACAGCTCCTCCACAGGAGAAATGGGTGAATGTGCATTGTTATGCATGCCTAAAGTTTGGCCATGCAGTGGCGCACGCAGGGGGGGTTTCTGAGTCTCCAGAAACCCCCCCCCGCGCTAACTAAGTGGCCACCATAGCGGCACTGTCCTATACAGAAGCCGCGGCGCTGTCAAAGAAGCGTATTGTATACAGCACCGCCGCGGACGCTTCTTTGACAGCGCCACGGCTGCTGTATAGGACAGCGCTGCCGAAACGGAGCTGCTGCGCATGCACGGGCGCATGCGCAGCAGCTCTCTCTCGTGGGGTTTGTTTTTGTTTTTTTGGGTCAGGAAGGGGAAACCCCCCCTGACAATCCTGTGTGTGCCCCTGCCCAGGGCCGCCGAGAGGGGGGGGGAGCGGGTACAGTTTACCCGGGCCCGGCCATGCCAGGGGGCCCGGGCCGGGCCCTCGCTGCTAATAAAATTTATTTATTTTCTTATTTTATTTTTCTCTCTTGCGGTATTTTTTTTTTAACTTTTTTTATTTTTTTTCCCGCGGGGGGGGGGGGGGGGGGGGGGGTCTTGGGTTTCTTGGGAGCTGTAAGAAAAAATAAATAATAAAAAAAAAAAATACTCACGTGATCGCGCGGCGCCGTGTCCCTCCTCTCCTCCATTCACACTGACTGCCGGGCGTGACGTCATCAAGTCACGCCTGTCAGTCAGTGAGGAGCGCCGCAGCCAGCAGGAAGAAAGAAGACAGAAGAGGGGACAGAAGAGCAGAAAAGAAAAGAAAAGAAAGAAGTTGACAAAAGGTAAGTAAAGAAACGGAGAGGCTAGGGGAGGAAAACAGGGAGGGACAGTACTATAAAGAAAGGGGACAGAGAAACAGAGGAGGAAAAAAAGGAGAGAGCCACAGAGTAATAAAAAAAAAAGTGGGAGAGAGGAACAGAGGAGGAAAAAAAGGAGAGAGCCACAGGGGAATAAAAAAAAAGTGGGAGAGAGGAACAGAGGAGGAAAAAAAGGAGAGAGCCACAGATGAATAAAAAAAAAATTGGGGAGAGAGGAACAGAGGAGGGAAAAAAAGTGGGAGAGAGGAACAGAGGAGGAAAAAAAAGGAGAGAGCCACAGAGGAATAAAAAAAAATTGGGGAGAGAGGAACAGAGGAGGGAAAAAAAGTGGGAGAGAGGAACAGAGGAGGAAAAAAAAGTGGGAGAGAGGAACAGAGGAGGAAAAAAAAGTGGGAGAGAGGAACAGAGGAGGAAAAAAAGTGGGAGAGAGGAACAGAGGAATAAAAAAAGTGGGAGAGAGGCACAAAGTAAAAAAGAAGGGGGAAAAGCAGCATGGAGGTCGCAGTGTGAGCATAAGGGGGTACAGTGTAGTTGTGATGAAGGGGCACAGTAATGTGTGTGATGGCACAGGGGGCTTGTTGCAATGTAGTGTGTGTGAGGTAGGTGGCGGCTAATTAATGGGCGCTATTTTGTTTGTAGGGTGATGGTGAGGCAATTTAATAGTAGGGACTATTAATTTAAGATGGGGTGGTTTGGGGGCTATTGAATCTTGGGGTGAGTTTAGGGAGAATGAGGTCTATTTATTAAATGTGACTATGAATTATTTAATGGCAGTGATGGTTGCGGGAAATAGGTATTGCTGGGGCTGTTTGCAGGAAGTGAAATAGGTTTATTTATTAAATGTGAATACTATTATTTTAATGTTGGGGCTGGAGGAAGGCCTAATTATTAATCGTAAGTGCTATTGATTTAAGGCCGGGGCTGGCTGTAATTTTCTAAATGTAGCCATTTTTTTTTCAAAATAGGTCCTTCAACATTCCTGGATCCGGACAAGCCACAACTAAAGAAACCAGCAGCCACAGGTGGAGAAAGTGAGAAGAACAGGTAGGAGAGAGCAGCACAGTGTGTGAAATGTTGTGATTCTAGTAAGGACAATACCAATTTTTGGTGAATGTTGTGCCCAATGTAAGGTGTAGGCCAAGACTGAACTGTTTGTGTACACACTGCATTGTTTGTATACTACACTGTGGTGGTAGATGTCCTGAAAGTCAGGAGTGCTTGAACATATGTGACGCTCTGGCGAATTGAGAGCCTAGTGGTTTTTATGTTAGCCACGCCCCAATGGCACGTTTGCCACGCCCCCAAATGCATGACCACACCTCCCAAAATTTTTGCACCGCCATTTGGCTAGCCACGCCCCTGAATGTATGACCTTACGGCGGCGCAAAAAAATTTTGGGTCTTACTTGAATATGAGGGGGGCCCCATGAATTTGTTGTACCCGGGCCCTGAATTCTTCTTGGCAGCCCTGCCCCTGCCATGTAAGACATAACTGTCCATAAGGTGTTCGCAAAGAGTATATAAGGGACTCTGAACACTTGGGCAATAACAATGGCTTTAAAATCAAGCCTCACGTTAGAGAGTTAGATGAGCACATACCCATTTAAAACTGTAGCACCTGAATCAGATGCAAAAATGTGTGTCACTTGTAAGTACACATACTGGCCAAACAGGACAATCTCATGTGCAGTCACATAACTGAGTGACTCAACAGACACAGAACTCTTTAGAACAGGTAAACAATTGTGGCGTACAGAAAGCACAAGTAGCAATCCACACAGCAGATGTACCTACTTTAAATCTGGTGCAACTAGATTGAAGGTTAGGGACTCCTAAGGATCGGCACCAATATGCAATATCATATTGGATTCCTCAGGGAGACCCCACATAATGGCCAGAATAAAAAATGAATTACTGAAAATTCTGCTTGACACTGGGGCAGAAGTAATTGAGGTAGTCACTATGGAAATCAACAATTACTTCACCTTAAAAATTCCTATGTGGTATTATTCAGGTTCTGATAACATTATCAGAACTGATGTAATGACACAGAATGGCTGGATCTTAGATCTACCAAACTGTTTGCTTAGGAAGGGCCCACAAAACTCAAAAGTCTGTGTGATAAAGAAACATCACTTAGGACCACCCATACATGAACTTGGTGGAACAGTTAACATGGTTGTACACAAATCGCCAGAGGTCTCGCATAACACAGACCTTAAACTTATTGTATACAAATTCCCAGAGCTATGGGCTCAAGGGAAGAATGATTGTGAAAAGATGATTGATGTACAAGTGAACATACAAGGACCAGATCCACCACCTCAACACCAATATTGTTTCCTCCCTGAAGCTATGGAACCAGTGATAGAAGCTGTGACTGATTTAGAAGGGGGAGACTATGGAGGGACATTTGACACTCCTACAAGAATTGTTAACACTCCTTGTACGTGCAGGGCTCAAGTCCTCACAAAGCAAACCTGGCTAGGTCAGAGGTCATATTTCTGGGCGTCAAGATCGCTCATGGGACAAAAGGTATAATGGCCGCCTGAGTTGAGGCAATGGTCAAATTACCCAGACCAAATACCCTAAAAGATTTGCGAAAATTTCTTGGGGTTACAAACTTAATTAGGGAGTTCATAGAGGATTTTTCTACAAAAACGAAACCTCTGTATGAATTGCTCAGAGGCGAGGAACATTCATTGAAAGGATGGGCAGAAGCACAGGAAGAGGCATTTTCTACTCTGAAAAGAGATCTCTTTTCTGCCCCAGTTTTGGCCACTCCACACCCAGAGGGTGAGCTGGCAATTCAGGCTCACGCCGGCCCAAAGTCCATATCAACAAAGAGTTATGGGAATGGGGAATGATGTATCCTGAAGAGGCTGCGATCATTAAAGTTCCTGCTCACCAGAAAGGGAATGATCCCGTTGTCCTGGGTAATAACTCTGCAGACAAAGCAGCCAAACTGGCTGCTTTATCTGGGTTTTTCCGAGACCCAGATTACAATAAAGTAATTACTTATAAAGTGACGATACAAAACAAGACTCTGGAAGAAAGCTCAGTGTCATTTGAAGAGGAACAAGCAAAGGATCCTCTTCTTATACCCCACATTACCACGCCACAAGATCCCTGGTCAATTAAAGAAGGCATTCTGTGTCACACAAACAATGAGGGTTCAGAACCCCTGCCAGTTGTTCCTGCACATCTTCAGGTAGAGCTGACAAGACTCAACCATAAGCTCCTCGGACACCCTGGCCGAGATAAACTCATGTCCCTCTTAAAGGACTAATTATATTGATCAGGGATGTCAAAGACAGTGGAAATTGTCACACAACCGTGTCTTGTGTGTGCACAAGTGAACCCCAGAGCTCCAGCTCTCAAGCCGGTTCTACAGCGTGTGCCCCCAGCAGAAGGACCATGGGCTGCCCTACAGATAGATTTTATAGGACCACTACCAGCTGGCAGTCGCAAGTGTTTGTATGCCTTGGTAGTTGTGGATGTATTTTCAAAATGGGTTGAGGCCATTCCAACTGTATATGACTCTGCTACTACCACAGCAAGGGTCTTATGGGAACAGATTCTGTCACATTGGGTAGTTCCCAGGATCATTGAATCTGATTGGCGAACACACTTTACTGGCAAGGTCATGAAAGCGCTTTGTGAACTACTGAACATAAAACAGCGATTTTATGTACCTTATCATCCCCAGTCAGCAGGAATAGTAGAACGAATGAATCAAACAATCAAATCTCGTTTGACCAAGACACTGTTAGAGAAGGGCTCCTCTTGGGTGACAGCTCTGCCTGCAATACTGATGGGTATTTGGGCAACTGAGGCAACTACAACAGGGATCACTCCATTTGAGCTCATGACTGGTTGCAAAATGCCACTTTGCTTCCCCAATGAACCACAGTTGTCAAACCCCATCAAAGAGGCGATTGCCAGAGATGTGTTCTTACAACAGGTGCAAAATAACCTGAAAGAACTGCTGCCATATGCAGCCATCTGGTTGAACAAACCCTATCAACAGGGGGAGACTCCCATGCCTCCAGTAGTCTGGTAATGATCAAGACATTCCGAAAGGCAGGTCCCTGGGGTGCAAACTGGGAGGGACCATATCAGGTCCTTGAAATCCTGGGTGATACAATGATAAAATTACAAAGGCCAACGACTACAAAGAGAGACTCTCGGAGAAGACGTAAAGTTCTCTGGGTCCACGTTGATCAAGTGAAAACCACGCAAGCCTCCTTAACTCAATAGAATGCTTCTGGGCTTATTAAGACAGGTAGATTAAGAAATCATACCCCTTCAAAAAAAGAAAGGGGAGGTTTTAACTGATCATTGAGAACCATAATGTAAGGAAAGGAAAAACCGAGATCCCTAACCTGATTACATCTTGTACTGTATATGCAACTAACAGCGCTCAAAGAGGGACACTCCTCCAAGGAGCATATTGTACTCTTTCTCCCACTGTAGGTGTTGATGTAACGGAGGAGATGGGAAGAACACCAGTGACCCCAGAGAAGCGACTAGGTACCCATCCGAATACTACTGTGAGGCTTTAGAAAATTACGCTTGGTTTTGGTTCAGAACTCAAGAATTGGCTCCTCGACTTCGGGAAGGAAGAAGACATACTGCAAAACATTCTGGGAAACAATCAAACTGGAACATGATGCCAAAGTATCATCTTCTCATTCATCCCGTAATAGTTCTCATCATACTGAAGAACAACACATGAAGACTAAAAAGACAACAAATGATGAACTATTAAGGTCGAGGGGGGGTATGGGCATTATGGACTTTTCGGGCATTATTGACTTTGCCGGCAGTATGGACTTTATGGGCATTATGGACTTTGCGGGCATGGGAATTGCTTTACATGAATGTCTTTGTTTTTTTTTATTCCTTTGTGTCTTTTCTCTTTTCCTCTTCTATATTCTTCCCTCCTTTTTTTTTCTTCTCTTCACACCCTCGGGGGAAGGATGTTTTTCCACTCTGGTTCCCCCCCTCTAGGAGGATTTTTCCTGTTGTGCGCCAATAACACAAGAGGCTTTTTTATCTCCTCCATAGTTGGTAGGGAGAGGAAGAGAGAGTTGAAAATTATCGGGGTCTCTCTCTCTCCCTCTCTCTTTATTTTTTTTTTTAGTTCACCATCATATCTAGGGACAGGTAATTTTTACATGTAGTGTCGGGCTTCCAACAACAGGGGGACTGTGAAGGAGGAGCGCGCGCGCCACAAGTGGTGCACAAGTACAGAGTACAACTGCGCATGCACAGTTGCATAGCAGAACCCCCACTGTGTGTGCCGACTCAAGTTGGCACATATATAGTGGGGAGAATAGCCAGGGGTGATGACATCATCACCCCTGGCACACACAAGCTCCACGTGTGTGTGGTGAATCACCACACACACATTGCTGCTGGGGAGGCTGGGTGTTTCCGGGTCTGGAAAATAAAAAGGCAGACCCGGGACTCCCCCTCTCTCTCTTCCTGCCTGCCTGCCCCTGGAAAACGAGCACTACACTACACTACAGAAACCACACTACGCTACAGGAAAGGGTTAATAGGAACACTATAGGAAAGGGTTAATAGGGACACACTACACTACAGAAAATATATAGGAAAGGCAGTATACTATTAGGGATACACTACACTACAGAAAATATATATTACACTACACTACAGAATATATATATTCTAGTATATTATACTACAGTACAAAAAATATATATTCTACTACACTACACTACAGCAAAGGATAGGAATACACCATACTACAGAAAACCTACACTACGCTACAGAAAAGGACTCTATACTACAGGAACGTTCCCTACACTGCAGATCAAGAATTGGATCCAGGATACAAGTACTTGGTAATTATCATTAATATATATATATATATATATATATATATATATATATATATATATATATCTATAAAGCTATATGTGTGTTTGTAATGTAGATTTAACTATTTATATACATCTTACTGTAGCTATTGTCTGATATCTGTGATAGTTAAATCAATATTATAAATACTGATTCTTATCAAGGATACATATGTAAAGCAAGGATAGCGTAAGGAAAAAGGTGGTGGACCTAGGATTGATTTTATATTGATATACCAGGTTATGTTGAACAACGTTATGATATATGTGTGAACTGTGAGTACAAGCTTTTCTGCGTTAACAGTAAAATACTTTGATTTAAATACATACATATGTTGTGGGTATTGGTTATTTATAACAAATAAATACTGTGAAGTACTGCCGAGATACAGTGGTTATTGGATAAATAATTCTGTAAAGCTTGTGTTATTTAGTGTGGTCAAAAGACTAAGTAAAGCAACATTGTGTAAGGAAAAGTGTGAGTTTTATAACGAGTGTATCTGAGAACAGAATAAGAGGATAGCATGCGCATGTGAGGCGCAACCACAGGTCCTTTTACAACTAGTTTTTCATATGTTGCCTTTATATGCTCAAGTTTGCATACCTTATTTGTCAGATCAATGCTGCACCTCTCAGACAAGTATAAACCCTCATATGATCTTCCTGCTTTACCTGTTATCTTACTATATCCTATCTGTATCCAGAATGCTGTTTACAGCCTCTCAGTTAGGGTAAATACACACTGGAGGTTTTGCAGCCAATTATTTGGCCAAACACCCGATAAACGCCCATTTATCCCGATATCATATTAGTGTGCATACTTACGCGATAAACAAGAGTCGTTCTAAAGTACTGATCTTCCTTTCATTTGATTACTCGTTCTGCTTCAAAATCTCATTCCAAACGCCTTCCAATCCTGCAATGTATATGAATTCCCAACCAATTGCTCGTCCAACTGCCGACAGTTCCTTAAACAGCGACTCCTTTATGGGCGTGTATGTAAATTTAAGATCTCTCTACCGCTTCCACGTGGTGCGTTGTCATAATGTCAGGCAACTGGGAATAATGTGCTTTTAATGGAGGATCAATAGTAAACTTGTGCTACACACTGCATATGGCATTTTTGCAAACTGTATCAAAGAATATATATAATGTGGCAAAGAGGCATATTTGCCACAGTTCCCCTATAAGGGAACTGTTAAAAACACAGTCAGTCTGCAGCAGCAGGCTGCAGACAGTGTTAAAGGTTCCCTAGGTTTCTCTTTGAGCACACACACACACACACACACACATACACACACGTGTACCATATGGGTGTGATTGGTTTACTGTGATTTGTTTGTAGTGCTTGGGGTAGAGGATAAAGACACTGACTGTATGTGTGGGTGGGACCACCGATGCCAGTAAGTGTCTGGCTTGCAGACAGGGAAGTTATGTCTAGCCAGAAGTAGGTGGTGGGGATTATTGTATACTCTACTGGATATAATTGCTGAACCAGCGTTGGAACTGTTTACCATCCTGACAACTGCTAATAAACAATTAAATGGTTCAGCATACCTGTGTCGGATTCCTGTGGATTCCTGTGAATGCTGTACTTTCTCACATGTGGTGGGATCTGTAGGACAGCTAAAACACAGCCGTCCTCCCAGCCTCCAGATGCAATGGTGGTGATTGAAGACTGTTAAAAAAAACTATAATACATCAAACTGTTGTAATGCTATGTTTCAAATGTGTTGCTGTGAAGAGACAAACCTTTATACTGAGAACTGATTAGCAGCTGTTTTGGTTGCAAAAGGAAGCAGAAGTTAAAACACTGCTGGTCATTGTGGTGCCACACTTTTTAAAGGTTCGAACTGTGAGTTGGGTGTGATCCAAAAAAAGAAAGAAAAAAAAGGAAAAAGTTTTTTTTTTTTTTTCTGATTTGTTTGCTATTTACCAGTAAAGGATTTAAAGCACATAACAGCTGGAAAAGGTTATTTAAAAATAAACAAAAACAAATTTATTTTTAAGGTAATTGCAGTACCACACCTTGTGAGTTACTCAGTTGTGAATTGGGTGTGGTCCAGAAACTTTTGCTGTTTACCTGAAGGCTGAGAGAAGCTAGGTTTCATTTCCCAGCACAAACTCCTGTGGGAATGGAAGACATTTTAAGAACCCTAGTGCATGTGGCATCAGTGCAGGAGGAAAATACCTGACTTCTCCATGAGGAGATTGCTCAGGGGAGACGGGATAGAGAGGTTCCAGATACAGCCACGCTACAGAAATTAACTTCTGATGATGACGTGGAGGCATATCCAATTGCCTTTGAGCTAGCCGCCACCTGGGTCTTGGTCCGAATACCTGGCTCACTATCTTTCAGGAGAAGCACAGTGAACCTATATAGACCTAGATGAGGACCAGGTTGGCGATTATCAGCGACAGAAAACCGCCATCTTGGCGAGGGTTGGAGTCACCAGAGCAGGGGAGGCCCAACGATATCATGACTGGAGACTCTCCAAAGATTTACCGGTTTGGGCTCAGCTTGCTGAACTTGGTAGAACACTAAAGAAGTGGTTACAGTCAGAAAAGAACACTGCGGGCAGAATGATCAAAATTCTGGCCATTGACCATTGTATCTGGAGTATGGACCGAGGGCTCGAAAGGTGGGCACTGCAGGCGGATCCTCAGTCGTATGAGGAATTGGCTGCTATATTGGAGAGATACAGCGCCTTATAGCATATGCCCAAACCTCTGTTGCCCGCTCCAAAGTTTGTGCCTCGGTAAAAATCTGGCATATGGAACAGTGGACTGGATATTAGTGAGGGGATGTTGCTTGATGAAAAGGCAGCCAAACCTGCATTAAGTTCAATCTGCTTCAAGTGCAAACAGCCTGGACACTTGAGGGCTCAGTGCCCAACGTTAGTAGAGCCTATGGATTGTTCACTAGCGCACACACAACCAAGCTATCCGAGCTGTTCTGCGTGACTATGTATGACCATCTGGTGCTGGCTCTGGTAGATTCGGGTAGTGAACTGTCCTTGGTTTCCAGCTCCATATTACCAGAGAAACCGACGCATAATCTGCCCAAAGTGAAGGTACTCTGTGTCCATGGGACTGCCGAGGAATATGACAGGACTCTTTTGCCTATTAATGTGAATGGACAGACACTAACAGTGGTAGCGGCTCTTGCCCCAAAACTGCCATACCCTTTAATCCTGGGCAGAGATTTTCCACTGTTCTAGCAGATCCTCCAGGACCGAATCCAGATGGACACGTCGGCAATTGAAGCACCGGCCAAAAGTTCAGCCTTGATGAAGGAGCTTGAGGGAACAGGAAATGGAAAGTGCCAGGAACTAATATGAAACCTGAACCAGACAATTCAGGAAAATAAAACTCCTAAGAGATGGGAGCATAGATAAAGAAGAGCTGCACAAGTACCAACGCAGAACCAGACCCTGGCATCATTCGTTGGCGAGACCTCGGGTGAAGGGGCTACGCCTTCCAATGAGGACTCAGACTGGGCAGGATTGTCTAACTTGTTTCCACTAAGAGACTTTGGCCGAGACTAACTTAGAGATGTTGCCTTAGCTAATGTCTATATGAATGTGGTTGAGATTAAGGGGGTAGAAAAGGCTAACAAGCCTGCAGAAGGTATTGCCTATTATATGGTAAAGAATGATCTGTTGTATAGAGTTGCTAATGTACAGGGTAGAACTGTAGAGCAATTATTAGTGCCACAAATCCATACATCACTTGTTCTAAAAGCTGCACATACACATCTGTGTGTGGGGCACTTGGGGGGAGATACAACACGGGAGTGTATATTGCTCAGGATCTATTGGCCAGGAGTGTACGAGGCTATAAAAAGGTTTTGCTGGACGTGTCCAGTATGTCAGAGAACATGTCCAAAGCCAGACTACTGGGCCCCGCTTGTTCCCATCCCTGTGGTGCAGACCCCGTTTGAGCATATTGGTATGGATTTGGTAGGCCCTTTAGAGAAGTCAGCTGTAGTTAGGGCTTTTCAACCAGGTCACAAAGTTCTGGTCCTGGTACCCACACAGAAGAGTAAGCTCTTCACCCATTGGCAGGGGCCATATGAGGTGATTAAGGCTGTGGGGCCTGTTAATTATAGTCAGGTAGGAAGGCAGGAGAAAACCTATTCAGACATATCATGTCAACTTGCTGAAACCTTGGCATGATAGGGAGGAGTCACAAGCCGCATTAGTAAACGTAGTTGTGCAGGGGAACAAAGTTCCCATAAGGGACGATCTGTCCTCAGGGCGAGGACGCGCTCTCCGCAGTGTCAGCGTCACCAATGGTGATGCTAAGGGGAGGGGTATGTGGCAAAGAGGCATATTTGACGCAGTTCCCCTATAAGGGAACTGTTAAAAACACAGCCAGTATGCAGCAGCAGGCTGCCGACAGGTTAAAGGTTCCCTAGGTTCCTCTTTGAGCACACACATACACAGGTGTACCATACGGTGTGATTGGTTTGATGTGATTTGTTTGCAGTGCTTGGGGTGGAGGATAAAGACACTGTTTGTATGTGTGGGTGGGACCACCGATGCCAGTAAGTGGCCAGCTTGCAGACAGGTTATGTCTAGCCAGATGTAGGTGGTGGGGATTCTTGTGTACTGTACTGGATATAATAGCTGAACCAGCGTTGGAACTGTTTACCATCCTGACAACTGCTAATAAACCATTAAATGGTTCAGCATACCTGTGTCGGATTCCTGTGAACGCTGTACTTTCTCATAAATATATATATATATATATATTACAAGCAAGTAAGGATATATCTGGTGCTGATCACAACAGCGTGACCACTTTAAATTGGTGAAATAGAACAAATATGTATAAATATACAATGTATAATATATAACATCAGTCCCACATCCACAGTATATAAAAATCACTTGACTCTTGTGAGAGTGGCAGCCTCGGTAGCCTGAAACCAGGTGGTTAATCCGGATGGAATGGAATGCTGTAACAGAAGAACAAGCAGGGCGCCTCTGAGTGTAATATCAAATATACAACATGGGATAGAGCAATAGCATGCGTACCGTGAGGTAGACAGCGATGGGTTTTTAGGAGATAGTGGAGTAGTCTTTACTGTACTTGGAGTCCTCCTGATCTCCACCGATCAGTAAAAGATGCAGAAAAAAGCGGACATAGTATAATACTGCAATATTCTTAATCAGGGCAATATCACCAAATTCCCCACAATCCTATGGGGTGTATGGGATTGTTATCCCAAATTACTAATTACAGGACACCCATATGAGTGCAGAAAGAACCATCAAAAATCTGCATACCAGATATCATGAAGTGTCCCACTTCTGAAGAGTATTAAAAACCTGTGCAACACCAATGACTTCACAGACACAACCTCACCCAGAGGGCGAAAATGCATAAGATTGAAAAAAAGGAAGATATTTTGGTATGCATATACAAATTTTTAATAAAATGTAATAAAAGCACTCACATGAGGTATTGAAAAACACACTGGATACAGCTCAACGCGTTTCGTCTTGCACCACTCAAGACTTCATCAGGAGCATAAAACATACATGTAATACATATTGTGGCTATTTATAACAAGGCCACGCTAATTTGCACATGCGCATTGACCGCCACTCACCGCGCACATGCCAAACGTGAAAATAGCTTCATTGTTCCAGGAGCAGAGAACAAACTAACACGGAAATAATAAACTAGTCAAATAAATGAATAAATGAATGAAGAAGGTGCCCCATGGTTGCAGGACCTCTTCTATTCTGTTTATAGCCACTTCTCCCAGGCACACAATGGAGACCCTAGTTGCCTTAGATAACAATCCCATACACCCCATAGGATTGTGGGGAATTTGGTGATATTGCCCTGATTAAGAATATTGCAGTTTTATACTATGTCCGCTTTTTTCCACATCTTTTACTGATCGGTGGAGATCTGGAGAACTACAAGTACAGTAAAGACTACTCCACTATCTCCTAAAGACCCATCGCTGTCTACCTCACGGTACGCATGCTATTGCTCTATCCCATGTTGTATATTTGATATTACACTCAGAGGCGCCCTGCTTGTTCTTCTGTTACAGCATTCCATTCCATCCGGATTAACCACCTGGTTTCAGGCTACCGAGGCTGCCACTCTCACAAGAGTCAAGTGATTTTTATATACTGTGGATGTGGGACTGATGTTATATATTATACATTGTATATTTATACATATTTGTTCTATTTCACCAATTTAAAGTGGTCACGCTGTGGTGATCAGCGCCAGATATATCCTTACTTGCTTGTATTACTTTTTGGTTTTGTGGATATTGGCTGCTAACACCCTCGTTTTTATATAGTACATAATGTGGAAATCAGCAAACAGGATTAACTCAAGGAATAATTTAAGTCAAAAGATCTTTGATAATAATCTTGAGAATGTTGATAAAAATGAAGAATTGGACTAATTATTCTGAGACATAGAAAAATTACTGGTAAGGGAGACGAAGGCATGGTGGGACATCAAATGTTTACAAACATATTTGGAGGTCAACAGAATTCCCAGGGGGCTTAGACTTAATAAGGTACCCACATTTGGCCAAGATAATCAGGCTTTTATGGATCAATGGGACACCATACTCCATGAGTGTTCATTAAAACTAATCAAACTCATTATAATAGAAAAAACTAACATCTTCAAAGAAGTAGAAAAAGAATTAGATATAAAAGAAATTCAAATACAGCCCTTTAAGGAAGATGTTAATTTTAAAGAGAATGAATTAGTATTAAACAAAAAACTTGTCAAAATTGAGACGGTAGTGATTAAGATTAAAGAACGGGACTATTTACAGTCAAATGTTAAGAAATGGCCCAAACCCAAAAATAATTTTAGATTCATGTACGATGACCATGTCCAACGAGGATCAAATGCTTCTGATAAGTGGAGAAAGGTACCCACAAAAAAAAGCTAATGATATACATTCTAGCCCTAAAAAGACCAGACAGGTCCGTTTTGAACCCATACTTAGAAATAGGTTCTCTACGCTCTCAGTCTCCGATAGTGATACTGAGGATTTTTTATCACCGGGTCCTTCAGATCAAGAGAGACTACCTCAGCGGAAACATCATCTGAAGGAAAATATAAGGGTAGCTTCCCCATTAAAAAGACGATATGTAGACGAAGAGGGAGAAGAGGAGGTATCCAGAAGTCACAGAAGAAGATTTCTGTAAGCCCCACTAATGGGATCTTTAATCTGTCTAATCATGAATTAAGTAAATCTGAGATGAACGTACTCACCAAGGGGTTATCATTTGCCCCTACGAAACATCTTAATAAATTTCAAATGTTTATTGATGTACAAAAATATGTCCGTAAACTAACATTGAAGAGATATTTTGTCAAACATGATGCGGCCTGCTTAAAGAATTATAAATCACCTTCCAAATCAGCCTTAAAATTACCATCTAAGTTCTATCCGTTAGAATCAAAAAGTAGTCACTTACATATCTTTCAAGATCTTGTAACTCAGGACCTTTGTTATTCTGAGAATGCCAATACGAGCTATGATAATCTTACCCAATTGGAGAAACAAGCTCTAAAAGATTTACAAACTAATGAAAACATAGTTATAAAATCAGCAGATAAGGGGGGAGGGACAGTAATCCTTAATCGATCTGACTATGTAGCGGAAGCACATAGATTACTAGGTGACCATTCATCCTATCTATCACTAACAAGTGACCCTACGCAAGAGTATGTAGATTCATTACGGGTAATATTATGTAGAGGACTCTATGATAACATCATAAAAAAAGAGGAATTTCAATTTTTGTTTACGTCCAATCCCGTGATTCCTATTTTTTGCTATCTTCCGAAAGTCCACAAGGACCCAATAAAACCACCGGGTCGCCCCATAATATCAGGCATTGATTCTTTGACTTCAAATGCATCAAAATATGTAGACGTCTTTTTGAATAAATATGTAATTACCCTAGAGTCATATCTCAGGGACACGAATAATGTCCTTCAGATATTACAAGATTTTAAATGGGAGAGTAACTTTTTCTGGGCCACAATCGATGTCCAATCTCTATACACGTCGATCCAGCATGAGAAGGGCATTAGTTCTTGTAGGGAATTTCTGGACAAAGATTTGTCCATTTCAGTTAAACATAAGGATTTTATTTGTGACCTTATTTATTTTATTTTGTCTCACAATTATTTTAGTTTTCTGGAGTCTTTTTATTTACAAACATGTGGCACGGCCATGGGCACAACATTTGCGCCGAGTTTTGCCAACCTCCATATGGGGAGTTGGGAATACAAGTATATATACCAGTGTAGAGCTTACTTGGATAAGATCAAATTATATAAATGCTACATTGATGATATTTTAATTATTTGGAGTGGCAATTTGGAACAATTTGGAGAATTTATGGAGTACCTGGGTAGTAATGAGTATAACCTTAAGTTTACTTGCAACATCAGCAACATACAGGTTGAATATCTAGATCTAATTCTCACATCAGAGAACACCAGAATTGTTTCAAAAAACTTTATTAAAAAAGTGGATACAAACAGCTATCTCCACTACAAAAGTTGCCACCAAAAAAAGTGGAAAAATAACATACCATTTTCACAATTCAATAGATTCAAACGTAACTGTAGTAATAATAGGGATTTTGAAGAACAGCTTACAATATATTCCAATAGATTTAGGGAGAGAGGATATCCCAGTGAATTAATTGAGGAAGCCGTCGATAAGATCAAAGGACGAGATCGATCCGAAACTCTTAAATATGCAATAAAACAAACAAAAAATGAAATGGTTCCGTTTATAACAGAGTTTAATAAAAGTGAGAACATTATCAGATCAACACTCAATAAGCATTGGGGCATCTTAAAGAGAGACCCGATCCTATCTAGGATTCTTCCAGAGAAATCAATGATAGTTTTTAGAAAGAACAGAAATTTGAAGGAATTGTTGGCTCCGAGTTTATTATCCAATACATCTGGGACGAAAAAAACGGCCACTTTTCTTCCGGACACTGTAGGATCCTTCAGATGTAATCATTGCAACATATGTAAATATCTCAATCCAGCCAAAACATATTTCATGAATTTTAACAACAGTAGGAAATACGTCATCAAACAACGTATGGATTGTCTGACATCCTCCGTTATTTACATGTTAGAATGTTCATGTCAGCTGAGATACGTAGGAAAAAACCAAACGCCCACTTAAAATCCGTATTCAGGAACATGTTCGCAATATTAAACACAGAATGGAGAGTCACTCTGTTTCTAGGCACTTCTCCCAGGCACACAATGGAGACCCTAGTTGCCTTAGATTTTTGGCACTAGAAAAGGTCTCATTGTCTGTCAGGGGAGGTGATCTCCAAAAAAAATTATCATGTCGTGAAATGTTCTGGATTTTCGAATTGGGTACACTTATTCCAGCAGGACTAAATGAGAACTACGAAATAGCTCCTTTTTTGTAGTTACTCATATTTCGGTAGTGAGTCTTTTTCCTGTTATATTTCATCTTAATCCAATGTTAACCTTTTTCTATCTCTCCCCCAATATCAATATCACATTGATGATAATTATTTTTGAATTGTTTCAGATACATCAATGTGTTTTATTCTAACACAATTTTATATAGACACCATTTAGTCATTGTGGTTGATTATAGTTTTAGTGATACTTTGGTAGTATACTCGAGTACACTGTAGCTTATGGCTATACGTAGAAATAACGATAGAGGTATTATGTTATACAATAAGTTAATAGCATTATTCACTTATTTGCACTATGAATGAATCTATCCTGACACCAGTTTTGATATCCCATTAGTGTTATTAGATGGATGATACAGATGGTTTCTACACTTGATTATTTTTCACATATAGGTTCACAGATTACAAAATCTTAATTTAATAAAAAGATAGGACATATAGTATTTGTGGTTTAAGAATGACCACTGAAATATATTTTGTGGATCCTCAAGACTCTATCTATTTATTGATTTATTTATGTTTATATCACTTCCGTTTTTGTTTTTGTTTTTGCTGTTCTCTGTATTTGCATTGATAAAGTTATTTCTATTTTCTGCGCATGCGCGATGATGGGCTCGCGTCGCGCATATGCTAAAAATAGTTTGGCACTGTTATAAATAACTTGAGCTTATGTGCCGCGTAAATATCAATAGAAGAGGTCATGCAACCATGGGGGACCTTCTTCATTCATTTATTCATTTATTTGACTAGTTTATAATTTCTGTGTTAGTTTGTTCTCTGCTCCTAGAACAATAAAGCTATTTTCACGTTTGGCACATGCGCGGTGAGTGGCGGTCAACGCGCATGTGCAAATTAGCGTGGCCTTGTTATAAATAGCCACAATATATATTACATGTATGTTTTATGCTCCTGATGAAGTCTTGAGTGGTGCAAGACGAAACGCATTGAGCTGTATCCAGTGTGTTTTTCAATACCTCATATGAGTGCTTTTATTACATTTTATTAAAAATTTTTATATGCCTACCAAAATATCTTCCTTTTTTTTCAATCTTATGCATTTTCGCCCTCTGGATGAGGTTGTGTCTGTGAAGTCATTGGTGTTGCACACGTTTTTAATACTCTTCAGAAGTGGGACACTTCATGATATCTGGTACGCAGATTTTTGATGGTTCTTTCTGCACTCATATGGGTGTCCTGTAATTAGTAATTTGGAATACCAATCCCATACACCCCATAGGATTGTGGGGAATTTGGTGATATTGCCCTGATTAAGAATATTGCAGTATTATACTATGTCCGCTTTTTTCCGCATCTTTTACTGATCGGTGGAGATCTGGAGGACTACAAGTACAGTAAAGACTACTCCACTATCTCCTAAAGACCCATCGCTGTCTACCTCACGGTACGCATGCTATTGCTCTATCCCATGTTGTATATTTGATATTACACTCAGAGGCACCCTGCTTGTTCTTCTGTTACAGCATATATATATATATATATTAATGTTTTTATTGTAAGAAAAAAGGTGACGGAACTCACATCACGTAGTCAATCACTGTACACACACCCACACACGTCAGTTGTGTAACCTAAACATAATGGTCACCGCCTGCAGTAAGCTCTCAATCACAAGCTTAGCAGTGCCACAAGCCGAGCACTGCCATCACAACTGGCGAGGACGAAGTACGCATGCATCGACACACAAGCAGCCCGCATGCATGTAATGATTTTGCACCGACCTGCTACGCTCGACAGGGTGATTCAAGTACACGTGGACCAAACAACAAATGTTCAAAAGATATTTTTAAAACTTGAAAAATCCATTGAAAAAGGTGCCGGAACTCAGTTTTGTGAGTTTTATGACAAAAAAATGACTGTGTATATATATATATATATATATATATATATATATATATACACACACACACACATATATATATATATATATATTGTGGCAAGAGCCCGCTACTGCAGAAGCACACACAAACAACTTCTTCCTTTTTATGTAGTTTTTATTGTCAGGATAGTAAATGTTTTGACACCGTACAGATTTCACAGCATTTCTTGGAGACCCTAAACGCTAGCTAGACATAGCTCAGCTCTCTCAAGACCAGCCAGCTTCCCTAGCGTTGGTCTCAGTGCACAAATGATACAAACAAGCTTTTATACCTGATACTCCTCCCCCAGCCTTAGCTTGATGGACAGGTGACACACCCACCTTCTCTTTAAAAGGAAACGCCCATCCCTGGCTCTGTTTGCACTAACAGCCACACCCTGTTTGTTTGCTGAGAGGAAGTCATGTAAGTTAACAAAACTTTAAACTATACATAAGTCTTTACTTGGTTTAACCTGAATCTAGGTGCATAACTGCGCCAATGTCTTACTCTGCTTGTATGTTTTCTCTGCATCTTGTCAGATAAATGCCTCCCTTTGTTACATATCCCTCCCTCTAGCGTCTCCAAGTAGGGGGACGCGGACTTCGCGAGGAGCGCATATTTTTGTGACAATGCATCTGCATTCTTGTGCAGAATCCCAGGTCTATGTTCTACTGAGAACTTGAAAGGTTGCAGTGCCAAGAACCAGCGGGTTACCTTGGCATTTACCTCCCGGTTGTTCTGCATCCATCTCAATGGTGCATGGTCTGTTATTAAGGTGAACTCTCTGCCTAGGAGATAATAGCGCAGAGCTTCTGTAGCCCATTTTCCGGCGAGACACAGTGGCATATTTTTGTTCCCTTGGAAGCAACTTACGACTTAGGTACAGGACAGGATTTTCTACTCCATTCTTCTCCTGTGACAAGACTGCACCTAAGCCAACACCAGAAGCATCAGTTTGGAGGAAGAACCTCCGGGTAAAATCCGGTGCTTGTAGAACTGGGGAGGAAAAAAGAGCTAACCGAAGCTCAGACCAGGCGATTACTGCAGAATCAGACCAGGTTAATCTATCTGGACAACGTTTTTTTAACATGTCCGTAAGTGGAGCAGCTCTAGTGGCGAAGTGGCTTACAAACCGCCTGTAGTAACCTACTAAGCCTAAAAAGGTTCTTAACTGCGACTTTTTCTCTGGTCTTGCCCAATTTTTGACTGCCTCCACTTTGTCTAGCTGGGGTTTTACATGCCCTCGACCAACAACGTACCCCAAATATTTGGCTTCTCTCATGGCTATGGCACATTTCTCTGGGTTAGCTGTTAACCCTGCTGACCTTAATGAAGCTAAGACCGCCTTAACTTTGGCTAAATGTGATCCCCAGTCTGGGGTATAAATCACTATATCGTCCAGGTAAGCGGCTGCATAAGCTGTGTGAGGTCATAGCAATTTATTCATGGCCCTTTGGAAGGTGGCAGGTGCCCCATGCAACCCAAAGGGTAGGACTTTATATTGATAGAGACCATCAGGGGGGGAAAATGCAGTCTTTGGCTTGGCCGTGGAAGTCAGGGGAACTTGCCAATAACCCTTTGTTAGATCAAGGGTTGTCAAATAATTGCTACCAGCAAGATTTTCCACTAGTTCATCCACACGTGGCATCAGATAGGCATCAAACTGCGACATACTGTTTAGGCGCCTAAAGTCATTGCAGAACCTAATAGTCCCATTGGGTTTCGGGACAAGCACAATGGGACTATTCCACTCACTAGTGGACTCTACAATCACATCTAACTGGAGCATCTTCTCGATCTCCTTTCTCACGTCCACCCATCTGGCTTAAGGAATATGATACGGCTTCTGCTTTACAATGACTCCTGGCGCAGTGACAATGTCGTGTTCGCTTAAGGTAGTGCGCCCAGGAATGAAAGAGAAGACATCCCTGTTCCGGCGAATCATTTCTTCAGTCTGTTGTCTTTGCTGAATGGACAAAGCTGGCTCAATGGGCACTTCAGACTTTTCAATGGCAGTACTCACTACCTGAGGAGAGGTTTCCTCATCATGCCAGGGTTTAAGGAGGTTAACATGATATATTTGCTCCTCCCTTCTCCTACCTTACTGGCGGACTCTGTAATTGACAGACCCAACAGCCTCTAGAACTTCATATGGACCCTGCCAATGGGCGAAAAGTTTGCTTTCCTGGGTGGGAACCAGGACTAGGACCTTGTCCCCAGGCTTGAAAGATCGAACAACAGCACTTTTATCCTAACTTTTTCTCTGTCGTTCCTGAGCCTCTTTTACATGTTGCTGCACATCGGGCCCTATCTTTCCTAGCCTCTCATACATTTTGGACACAAATTGCACCAGATTTGGCTCCCTGGGACCTTGCTGCTCCCACCCTTCTTTTAACATATCCAAGATACCCCTGGGCTGTCTCCCAAACAATAACTCAAAAGGACTAAACCCTGTTGAAGCTTGAGGTACCTCATAGATGGCAAACAGCAAATAGGGAATAAGAGTGTCCCAATCTTTTTTCTCTTGAGCCACTGCTTTCCAGAGTATGTGCTTTAATGTGCGGTTAAAGCGTTCCACCAAGCCATCTGTTTGTGGATGGTGTTACGAGCGTTTTGTCGCTATCCAATAACGATTGTCGAATCTCGATTTGTGTTTCCAACGCACAAAGATTTATTCTCAAAAAGTAGCAGTAGATATATCTTAGCGAAATAATAATAAGTACAGCCGTTACTTATCGCAGGCGCTCTGGATCCAGTGAACAGTCATTCAGTCCTGAAGTCTGTGGTCTAGGTGACTGAACTCTGGATAAGGAGCTGCTGCTTATATGCAAACAGAGATACAGTAAAACAATGCAAAGGTGTGGCTTGCTTCTATTGGTCCAGGCATCAGGAGGGTCCAGGGGGTTGCAGATCATAGGCTAGTTTAAGCTCAGGAATCCAAAGGAGGGGGTCATCTCTCCAGGGGATGTGCTCTGATCTTCCCGCCAATATTACTCATCATATTCCTTCGCAGAGTGAACCGGACAGTTGCAAATGCGAAGAGGATTAGTATGATACCACACATGACTAGATTCCTTCAACGTGTACCATATGTTTTACTGATATGCCTATAACTTATAATATTACATATAAATACTACTATATTTTGACATTAATGACTATGTGTTGCAACTACCATTAATGTGTACTATTTTACAAGTGTGCGTGTTTGTGCGAATGTATGTAAAAGACTAAATACTGTTGTTGCCACGTGTTGCAGTTGCGTACGCTCTTCCACGCCGTAGCCTGCCCTTTCACGCCGTAGCGTACCGTACGCATCTTTTCAAACAAAGACAACCAAGTTTGCTCGATTTTAATTGAAATGACTTTATCCAATTTGCTGACTTCGACAATGGTATACAAAGGTGTGAAGCGCCGTAACCCCTAGCAACTGGCACATGTCCTTCATCAGTTTAGACATGGATGGAGTACCCTGATCTGTGAGAATTTCTTTGGGTATTCCCAAGCGTGTAAACATCAATACAAGTTCTCTAGCTATGGTGCTGGACTTTGTTTCGTAGGGGAATTGCCTCTGGATACCTGGTTGCATAGTCAAGCACCACTAGTATACATTGGTGCCCACATGCGGATTTTTCCAGTGGCCCCACAAGGTCCATAGCTATCCGTTTCAAAGGGAACTTGTACTATTGGTACTGGAATGAGAGGTGCCCTGTACATGGGTTTGGGACAGGTTCTCTGGCAAATGGGACAGGACCGGCAATACTTTTTCACTGCCATGTGTACACCGGGCCAGTAAAACCTTAGCAGAACTCGTTCCTGTGTTTTATCGTCCCCTAGGTGTCCCCCCACAGACATGTGTGTGTGCTGCTTTTAACACTAGGGGTACCATGGACCTGGGGAACCATTAATTGTTCTACTTTTCCCCCCTGTACATTAGCAACTCTATACAGGAAATATATATATTTTTTTTTAAACTCTTTATTTAAAGAGGAAACAACAGAAAAAGGTACAATCAACACCAATGACATGAAAGTATTAACATTCAAAATGTCTCCTCTATGTTTTATATTTTTATATGGGTAGGGAGGGGGAGGGGGAGAGAGAAAGAAAGAGTGGGGGGTAGGAAGGCACAAATTATGGTAACAATATAACTAATAAATAAATAAGCAAACAAACTCGGAACATTGCTAGAGAAAGCTAAACCACACACTTATATAGACTACCAAAAGGAAAACTGGTATACAAACATTTCTCACCGGCAGCGCACCATATCCAGCCTGGGGGGTCCGGAGGCGGCCCAAGAGCTACATTCCATCTGCAAGAGGGGGAGCCGTATGGGATAGGCAGCTACGGCTTTCTAGTAGATACCACGGGGCCCACACCCTATCGAAATTATGTGATTTATCATGAAGGTAGCACGTTATACTCTCCATGCTTGCTACATGTCTTATGTAAGACCGTAACTCCTGCATAGAGGGAGCCCTAGGGTTTTTCCAGTGCTTTGCTATTAAGGATTTAGCAGCTGCCAAGATATGGGATATAAGCTTATTTGAAGGCCCGCTCTCATCAGGTATAGGGCGAGAGAGAAGGAGTGACCAAGGGTCCAAACTTATCTGTTGTTCTGACAGAGAGTTTATGAGTGTGAGAACCATGTTCCAGAAAGGAGCTATGCAAGGGCAGGTCCACCATATGTGTAGCATCGTACCCCTCTGACCGCATTCCCGCCAGCAGCTCGGAGTGGTCGTAAGAAACATTCGAGATAGCCTATCAGGAGTATAGTACCACCTATAGTACACCTTATAGACTGTTTCCTTAATTAGTGTAGAGATCGAGCTCTTGGCAATCCCCTCCCTGACCTCCTCCCAGCATAAGTCGTCTGGAGGAGGACCCAGGTCCCTCTCCGATTCCCGCTTATGTCGGCCTGGAGCATCAAAAATGTAGTCTATGAGCCAGTTGTATATCTGGGAGATCATCCCTTTAGTGAGAGGTGAGTATACACACATATATTCAAAGGAGGTCGGGGCCCGGAGAGCCTCCCAGGGGGGCAAAGACATAGCGAAGTGTCGGACCTGGAAGTACTCAAAATAAAGCGGACGAAACGGTTCAAAACTATGGTGAAGTTCCGACATAGAAGCCCAAGTTTGATTGACCACCAGGTCCGAAACCACCTGTATTCCTGCCTTTATCCAATGTTTAAATTGCTGCGTGGAATTGCCAGGAGGAAAGTGTGGGTTGCCCCAGAGAGGAGTCAGAGGTGAGATGGGGGAGGACAATTTATATTTGACCCGACATAAGTCCCAAAGGGATAAGCAGAATTTAAGGGATTGAAGAGAGGAGGCCGCTGGTGGCCTATCTGTATTGGTCAAGCCCCAGAGTGATGCCATGGAGGGGACCCCAACATAGTGGGTCTCCAGGTCCACCCACGATATAGACTGGTAAGGGGCATAGCTTTCCCTCACCTGGGACAGATGGGATGCCAAATAATAGAATTTAATATCTGGGAAGCCTCTGCCTCCCCGAGCCCTAGGCTTTTTAAGCACTGCTATTGAGATTCTAGGGGGCTTGGCACGCCATATGAACTTTAAGAAGGAGGAATGCAAATCTTTGAACACGGATTCAGGAACTCTCACCGGGAGGGTTTGAAAAACATAAAGAAGTTTCGGGACCAAGTTCATCTTACTAGCGATAATCCTCCCCAGCCACGATATAATATAGCTCTTCCAAGTCTCCAGGTCCTGTTTGATTTTTGACAGAAGGGGGGGAAAGTTTTCCCAATACAATCTATCATAGGTCGAGGTGATGTAGACTCCAAGATATATGATCTTACTTGTCTGCCAGCGTAGTGCAAAGTTAGTCTGTAAACTGTTCCTGAGGGATGGGGAAGCATGGAGGAGCATGGCCTCTGACTTAACAAAATTAATTTTATAGCCAGATAGGAGGCCATATTCATCTATAAGTTTATATAAGGCAGGTAAAGACTCCTGAGGATTTGTCAGAGAGAGAAGTATGTCGTCCGCGAAGAGAGAGACCTTAAATTCCCGCGGCCCCACTGTCACACCTGAGATCGACGACGACTGTCTAATCATCGCCGCCAGGGGTTCTATCACTAGTGCAAAAATTAAGGGCGATAAGGGGCAGCCCTGTCTCGTCTCGTTGGAGAGCGAGAGGGTTAGATAAAGATCCGTTAACCAAGACCCTAGCTGAGGGGGAGTTATATAGGGCGGAGATCCCAGTCAGAAATTCAGCCGAGAAGCCGTACGCCTTCAGAGCAAGGGTCATAAAATCTCAAGAAATTCGGTTGAACGCCTTCTCGGCATCCAGTGAGAGCATCATGGCCGGAAGACGTCTTTGGTTAATGATTTGAACCAGGTCTATCGCGCGGCGAGTATTATCCCTAGCCTGGCGACCCGGGATGAACCCCACCTGATCATAATGGACCAGACCCGGAAGGACTTTGTTCAAGCGGGTGGCCAGGATTTTTGCATAAATCTTAATGTGAACATTAAAGAGGGAGATGGGACGATAGCTTGCGCTGTCGCTGGGGTCCTTCCCCTCTTTATGAATGACTACAATACGCGCCTCTAACATCAATTTAGGGAAGGGATCTCCATGTAAGATAGCATTGAACAAGGTGCGTAAATGGGGGACCAGAGTCTGAGAAAATCTTTTGTAATAAGCTGCGGAGAAGCCATCAGGTCCAGGAGCCTTAGAGGTTTTTTGGGCCTCGATGACTGCTAGTATCTCTTCCGACGTGATTTCCTCATTTAGTTGTTGAGATAGGTTACTAGAAAGGGTAGGGAGATTTGCTTGTCTAAGAAAGGCTGCTATAGTATCCGCAGGAGGCGCACTCCCGGGATTTTGAGCATCCAAGTTATACAATGAGGAATAAAATTTTTGAAACTCACGTCCTATTTGGTCAGGACGGTATATGGGTGAGCCTGAAGGAGACTTTAGGGCCATGACATTGTTTTGAGATCTCTGAGCCCTCAGACTGGCGGCTAATATTCTATCGGCTTTGTCTCCCTTCTCGTAGAATGTCTGCCTCAGCCGTTTCAGGGCCGTAGCAGTGGATTCAGAGAGAAGAAGTTTCAAATCAGATCTCACTTTTAGAAGTTTGGTCAACACTTCTTCATCCGGGGATAATTTATACTGTCTCTCCAGAGTCTGGAGTTGAATGGTTAACGATACAAGTTTGGAAATGGCCAAATTCTTACGGCATGAGGCCATGCTAATAAGATGGCCCCGCACTACTGCCTTATGGGCTTCCCAGAGGGTCATGGGGGAAGTGTCGGGGAGGTCATTAAAGAGAAAATACTCCTTAAGAAGGGTCCGGAGCTCTAGGGTAAGTGGCTGATCATGGAGAATGCAATCATTAATACGCCATGTAGCGGGGCGAGGGCGAGATGCCATTTCTGAGAGGTCGGCAGATATGGGAGAATGATCAGACCAAACCATCAGATGTATATGGGCCGCCCTGAGCTTCATTGACAGATCGTGGCTAAGGAAGACCATGTCTATTCGTGAATAGGTACCATGGACCAGGGAGCAAAAATGTATAATCACGGGATGAGGGTTACCTAAGCCTCCAGGAGTCAAAGAGGAGGTGGTGGGAAAGAAGGGACACCAAGGCCTTAGATTTACGGGACTCCGAGCCACTGGTGGGGGGGGAGCAAAGTGGATGATCTATCTATGGTATCATCTACTACAACATTAAAGTCCCCTGCCATAATCACTTCTCCCTGGCGTACCTAATAGAGCAGGGAGTCTAGTGCAACAAGAAATGAGCTCTGGTTTTGATTTGGGCCATACACATTGACTAGGGTGCATAGGGTATTATTGAGTTTACCCACGAGGATTAGAAAACGGCCTTCAGGGTCAGGATGAGATGTCAAAAGCTCAAAAGTCACATGGGATGCAAAGAGCGTAGCTACCCCCTTTTTTTCTGTCTGGGGTCACAAGCATGAAAAGCAGAAGGGTACTGCTTAGACTTCAACTCTGGGTGTGAATGTCGGGTGAAGTGTGTTTCTTGCAGAAAAACTATATCTGCTCTATTGTCACTGGCACTAGGAGGCTTTACCCAGTATCACCCGCTGATGGTCTTATCAGAGCAGTAGAGTTGGTATATGATACTCTGATGGCAGGGTGATAATGGAACTGGAAACAGCAGATGGTTAGAGAATGCTCAGAAAGTCTATGACTAGCAGCACTGGTAAACAATGGGTAACTGAACACGAGGATCTGGATGGACAAGGCACGTGAGGGTAGTCAGTGGTCTGCGCACGGCAAGTTGTACCACTGCTATAGTGAGAAGAATGTCCAGGAGTAATAAGGAGGTGGAAGTCAGCGGTGTGCGTATAGCAAGTTGTACCGCTGTCTGTAGTGAAGGAATGGAATCCAGGTGAAGGTCACGGGGGAGTCAGTGGTCTGCGAGTAGCAAGTTGTACCACTGCTATGTGAGAGGATATATGCAACTGGTGACACAGGGAAACAGGAATCAGTGGTCTGCCTCTAGCAAGTTGTACCACTGAATATATATGTGAGGAAGGACACGAGGAGATAAATGCTATGCAGAGTCTACACGGGTACACTGAACTTGATCCCACGTTGAACTGCACACAATGATAATAATGAATGAACAGCACTACACAGATAAACAAAGTCACTCAAATAGTCCAGCAAAAGGAAACACAGTCAATAATAGCAATAGTCTCAGAGGATGGAAACTCCGGAGGAGGACAACTCAGTCCAGATGGATATGCAATACACCAGCACAGTCAATGAGAAGTATGCATACCGTGGTTCAGATGAGCAGGCTGTTAGGGATAGCTGCAGGGATACCTGAGCGGCCGGGAACAGACGAGATGCGAAGTCCTTGCAGAATGGAAGGGGCAGGTAGGTGCAGCGCACTGTAGGTAGGACAGCAAAGATGACAAATACTCAGGAAGCAGTAGTATATTGAATAGAACAGCAGGAGACCACGGAAGAGTTGAAGCGATGTAGCAAAGCTGGAAGCCGAGGAGCGTAGACTCGATGCAACAGGCGAGTTGACACAAATGGACACACTGTAGAAGCAGTAGGCAGCGGGTCAGCTGACGGCAGGTAGAATGCAGACTGGAGCGCTGAGACGAGCAGACTCTGTAGACACGCTGAAGTAGCGAACAGGAATCAGCTGGAACAGTAGCGATGTAACTCAGGAGAGTTTGCAGTAATCTGTAGCTGTAGATACACGGAGGCAGCGGATAGGAGTCAGCTGCTGGAGTCACGAAGAAACACAGGAGAGTTTGCAGTAATCTGTAGCTGTAGATACACGGAGGCAGCGGATAGGAATCAGCTGCTGGAGTCACGATGAAACACAGGAGAGTTTGCAGTAATCTGTAGCTGTAGATACACGGAGGCAGCGGATAGGAATCAGCTGCTGGAGTCACGAAGAAACACAGGAGAGTTTGCAGTAATCTGTAGCTGTAGATACACGGAGGCAGCGGATAGAAATCAGCTGCTGAAGTCACTAGGAACACGAGGAATAGAAGTGGTCTGGAAACCACAAACGGCAAACAGGAATCAGCATTAGCTGAACACATGAGGAGGCACTGGAACACCTTCAGAGACTCATGAGGAATGAGACTCCATGAGACTCCAAGATCAGGCCACGTGGTATTGACCACAGGTGCTTAATATAGGGAGTGTTGCCTGATCAGTCAATTAAGTTAAAGGAACAGAACTGAAGGTTAAAAGGGACTGCACATGCGCAGTACCTCATAATAATGGACGGACACGGTTCCTAGCTGCCTTAGAAGTAGCACTCACAGTCCGGTGAGTGACATCTATGTTGTTTAAGTGTAAGATAAAGTGTTGTGCGCTTTTGTGGGCTGTTCAAACCTTTGACGTTCAATGAGAAGATCCTAAGAGCCATCGGGAGGTGAAGACAGGGCCGCCTCAAGTCCCCCAGCGAGGACCGGTCACGCTACAAAGGAAAATAAGAACAGTTCCAAGTTAACACAAATGTAATAAGAACGAGGAGTATGAAATAGTGCCTGAGGTAGAGAGAAGTAGGAAGGAAAGGAGAAGGAAAAAAGGGAAATAGGATAGTGGTCAGGGCCAGTGTGCGGGGACCCACCTGGTCCATGATGCCGGCCAGGAAAGGTAAGGGGCAATGCCAATGGCAAGGGAGGGCTAGGCAAGGGCATAATGCCCATTGTGGGAGCGTGGCCAGGAATATAGATAGTGAAAAGGCCTAGGAGTTCCAGCCGTACAATGTAGACACCTACATTGCCTCCCGGCCAGGGTCTAAAGCGTAGTTTAGGAAGCTATGTAGAAAAGGAATGTCGAAGGAGATGAAGGTCAGACTACTACCCAAAACCAGAGAACTGATCAAGTAAAGAAAAAGAGAATGAGATAAGGGCAGTAGGTGACTAGCATATTGAAACGTTTAAGAAAACAATACTATAATCTAACCAAACACACAGAAATTTAGTAAAAAAACAAAACAAAACCAGTAAGCCCAACAACTTGGCTCAATGGCACCCAAAACCTCCCAATCTACATGAGAAGAGCCGATAACCAACGGTCAGTCATGTAGAGGGGAGGTATATTAAACAGAGTGGTTTCCGAGACATAAAGCAATAAGGAAACCCATCATCATAAATCAGGGTGGTGGAGCAGCAGCCGATGACTTAGTGGTTCTTGACACAGTCGTCCACTCGGTAGTTGGAAGGCTCCGGGCAGCAGAAGTGGGTCCCCGAGAGCCGGGCAACGGTCCCAATGCCGCTGGGAGGGAGAGGGAGGCTGGTGCCGGGAGACCCAGAGTCTCGAGAAGTTGGGCTGCTTCCGCCATAGACCTAGCAGAATGAAGCTTGTTGTTCTGCCAAACCAGGAGGCGGAAAGGAAAGCCCCACCGATACCGAATATTGTTATCCCTGAGAATGGACGTCACTAGCTTCAATTCACGCCTCTTGAGAAGAGTGAGTGGAGCAATGTCCTGGAAAATTTGCAGAGAGGCATCCTCAAACGAGATTGAGTCAGTCTTGCGAGATTCCCGCAGGATCGCTTCCTTGGTGGTATAATAGTGACAACGGAGGATGACATCTCGAGGCTGGGAGGAATCTTGGGGGCGAGGGCGAAGGGCTCTGTGGGCCCTGTCCAGGAGAAGCTGATCCTCTGGAGTTGCAGGAGCCAGGCCAGCAAAGAGTCTTTTAAGGTATTGGTTTAGGAGGGACTGATCCACTTCTTCAGGGATACCTCTGATACGCAAGTTATTACGCCGGGCCCTGTTCTCTTGGTCTTCATGTTGTTCCTGCATGTGGAGCATATTTTGCTGCAATTGCTGGATGTCAGTCACCGTGTTCCAGTGAGACGAGGCAGCTTCGTCCATTTTAGTTTCCAAATGGTCTGTCCTATTCCCGAGGTCTTGGACCTCAGTCCTCAGTGAGCCAATAGCTTTTTGCACTTCTGCTTGGACCGCCTGCACCGATCTCCTTGTCTCCTTGACCTCCTGGAATAAGGACTGCAAATCCTTTCGAGTCAATGGTGAGGAGTCTGAGTCGTCAGAATCGGAGTGAGCTTCGCGGTGTGAAGATGAAGTGGTTGGGGTCTTTGACTCCGTATATGCAAATTTCTTGAGGCTCTGAGGGGGATCAGATTCGCCCGTCTTCTTGCCTCCTCTAGGCATGGTATAGTCAGGGAGGGGGTCATCAACGGATCAGGTAAAAAGGGCTGTTATGAAGGTTTCTGTGTTTAGGTTAGACAAAAGAACATCCCCGCAGTCTTCCAAGTGAGAGCCCTGGCACAGAGGCCATGCGGGGCGTCGTAACTTATTCCATATTGCAGCTTATATTAAAGCAGAACAATATCCAGCAGCCAGAGTGTGAGGAAAGATATCCGCGGAGTGCTGCAACTTGTGCACTTAGGTGGGATAAGCACTCAGAGACGTGAAAACACCGTCCTGGAGAAACGCGCCCTTTTGTGGCGAAGATGGTATACAGATGATACAAGGTGCCCAATTCCAGCAGAATACTCAAACCCACTTTGCGGAGAGTCTCCGGGGAAGGATGTGGGATGATAGAGGGGAGCTGATATTGTGGCTCCTATTTACCCCTGCAGCTTCAGGCCACTGAAAGTGAATGGAGATCTGCAGCTTTAACAATGGAGGTCACAGCATCGACAATCGGCCACTGGGTGGCAGCAGAATATTATTAAACACTACCTGTGATCGTGTAGTGAATACAAACAGCCACTGGGTGGCAGCACAGCCAAGTTGTTAGGGATGATATACAATCCTGTCGGCACAATTAAATTGGGCTGCAGCCCAATAGGGTCTTCTGCTCAGCACTCACTTGGGTTTTACATGGGCTCGGCAACCAGGGGAGGGCTGGCACAGACAGTGACTCTATATGCAGCTCCCTGACACCCGCTATCCCGCCGTGTACAGGCCTCGGATTTTAAGTCTGCCTGTCGTTGCCCGCTGGAAAGACCTACCCTGGATGTCCTGGGAGGGTGTACCGCTGTGCGAGGAGGGGGCCAGCTCCATCAGCTGTAAAGTCCGCTGGCCGCCGACCGGATGTCAATCCCCGCCAGCCGGAAGTCAGGCCACTCCAGAGGACGCTGCTGCACCAGAAGACACTGATGCAGGGATGAGGACAGGCCGCGATCTGCTGGGATGACAGCGGGATGGACGCCACCTCCAGTCAGGTAGGGCACTCCTAATCTCCGGCAGCTCTGGTCCCCAGCAATTGAGGCCGCGGTCGTCTAGGCCTCCGGAACGCAGGGCAGTCTGTTGGCAGGGAGATGAGCGGCACCTAACTCCAAGTCAGGCAGGGGGTGCCTCAGGGTCAGGGGAGCCTGTTTATTGAAAATTCTCGGGTGGGAACTGCTGTGGGAATGGGATTTGAGGACGGTCACCAGGAGCTCCAGAAAAACGTGGCTGACCAGGATGGCTGCCAGACCACGCCCCCGGAAATAATTTTTAACAATAAAATATGGTATACCTTCTGCAGGCTGGGTGGCTTTCACTACCCAATTTACCGCAGTCACACTTTTAAAGGCATGTTCCAAAGTGGCATCATTAAGTTGGTCTCAAGCAAAGTCCTGCAGAGGAAACAAAATTGGTATTGCGGACCAGTCCGTATCCTCACTGACAGGCGGGGTGGGCTCATCTGCGACATCACCGACCAATGCTAGTTTGAACTGTCCATGTTTCCCCGCAGGTGGATGCTTTTGTGGAACTCCTGCTGGGACTCCCAGGATGGCATTCCGGTTTGGCGGTTCCCAAAGATCGATGTCCAGATGTTGTGGATTCTTAGGTTATTCCTTTAAGACTGGGTTTCCGACCATTGCATCAGTTGCCGGCATGTCCGGCCGGATCAGCTCACCGAGGACCTCATTAAACAGTGGGAAGTCTCGCCCCAATATGAGTGGATATGGGAGTTTAGGTGCAGCTACCACCATAACAGTTTTGTCTTTGAGTGTGACTGGTAGTATTGTTCTTTCATACTCCTCTGTCGTGCCATGTACGCAAACAACCTTCACCTTGGGCAAACAAGAAGTTATGGTTTCGGGTAAGGCAGAGCTGGAAACCAATGAGAGTTCACTCCCTGAGTCAACCAAGGCCAGAACAAGGTTTTGGATGATTAGCACAGTCACCCGGAACAAACAAGGACTTCCTGATGTGGGACTCATGGTAAAACAGCTTG